>NW_017305001.1:96390-108749 GCF_001594115.1 Trachymyrmex septentrionalis
TACATAATATATACATCTGTTCATTCATAAGGGACTGAGCACACACACACACACAATCAAAGGAATAAAAAGAATAAGAATTTCATCTTATCATGTATTACATACTATGAAATACATACTTTCTGATGGAACAAATTCTTATTTTGTTTCCTGTTTCTTATTTCTTTGATTGTGTGAAGTCTCTAAAAGAATATGTATTTCTAAATGTATATAAAAAGTGTATAATAAAGCAAAAAAAAGCTTATTTGAAATTTGCAGAAAATGCAAGCTAGAAAAAATAAATTTTAAGTTCCGGTGCTTTATACACATATGCAGTAAAAAAGATTATGAAAGAAAAATATTTGATATCAGCAATGTTGAATAAAATTATAAAATTTTTATGAATTTAAATGCTATGTGTATACGTATGTGCATGGAAATAATTCAGACAGGTATGCGGTTTAGATTTAATAGTATGCGGTTTTTTTCTTTTATAAAAATAATAGGTATATCTTTAGGAATTAAGTAAATAATAAATAAATCTAGTTTAGAACTTGGCGTCTGTTGTTGATATCAAATCTTTTATACATATGATATTCACATATCATTAAAGTTAAGTAAATAAAAAGATAATAAAAAGATAGTCTTGGGGGTTTTACTTTTTAATTTGGTAGAATTTAATTAATTATTTTGACAAAAATACAAATAATATATGTCATTATTAGATCTAACTAAAAATAATAAGGATAATACCACTTGTGTTTTACTTTTTTGTTACCATTATTTTTTTAGGGCGAGAGATTGAAATAGGAAGACTTTCAATGAAAATACGAAAAGGTGTATTGTATTACTTAATAAAGATAGTACCACTTGGATTGTACTTTTTAATTTGGAACACTATTTTTTTTCAATACGTATCGTCTAGATAGATTTTATCATATTTCGGTTTTACCGTAAAATAATTTTATTGGATGAGCACACGCTCTTAACGCCTTTTTTACCTTTTTTTTAAAAAGATAAGTTTGTATATAACATCTTCCCTATGGTTTTATAATTGTAATATAAAAATATCAATGTGTATAAAAACAATAGTCATCTATATTATATAGTATTAAGGATTTTGTGACATTACTTATATAACAATCTTTTAAGAGTTAGTGCTGTAACTACTTGATCTTTTTTAATAACTTGACTGGTATTTATACATGTTATCTTTTATTTTTTTGTAATAATCAACGTTATTTTGATTTTAAACTAGGCTTAAACTCTGTCTATCTGTATCTCTTTTTCAGCTTTAAAACGAGGCAGATAATAAATTTTAAGTCTTAAAGTCAAAGTAACGTTAGTGCAACCGGGCCTAAAACAATTATTATTTGAATCAGAATAGAAAAACCTTCAATGAAATTATTTTTAAAGAATAGTTCAAGTTACTATTACTTTTCTTTGCGAGGTTGGAATAAGAAGACTTTCAAAATATAAATAGTCTCAATCTAAAGTGATTAAAAATATATAATATGTTACTTATTATATTTTTGGTAACATTTTTCTATAAAAATAATATGGAAATATCTTCTCTAGCCATTGCTGAAAGCATCTCTAGGCCATTGTTTTTTTATAACTTGCGCATCATCAATTTCAATCCAAGATGTTCCTTCTCTACACATACTTATACTATAATGACCCTCGTTGATACACGAACCGTAATGAGATATAGCACTTATAACTTTATATGTCTGTCCAGTTATTATTATTTTTGTTGTCGGAACACACATAAATTAAATTTGTATGATATCTTTACTAATTTATTATCTTCTGAAGAAAATGATATTAAGTAGATAATAAGTATTTCTTTTGTCAAAACTAATTCACTTTTATATAATATATTATTTCTTCCACAATATTCGCATAATTTATTAAATATCTGACACCAATGTGATGAAAATATAGATTTTATTAAATCATCAAGATTATAACTTTTCTTTTTCAAATTGTTAATAGAAATTGAAAGAAAAATATTAGTATTAATAATAACTTTTGTATTGCCACACGAATTGCAACGACAAGTAAAAGTAGCTTGATGTTCTATCATACTTTTTATATAATCATATTTTGTAAATACAAAGGGCTGTAAGAAATTCTAATGCATCGCGTTTAATAGCAACCGAAAAATACTCTCCTAAAGATTGCCGTATTTCATAAGTATTCAAATTATTCATTCTATGTTCATATCGATGCGTGAACAAATTGAAAACATCAAATTTACCATAATTTAATAATTTCTTTCTGAAAATATATAAATTCAATAAACATTGTAATACTGCATTTACATAGCATGAAACCTTGTCTATATTTTGAAAACCACGTATAATCCACAGTACTTCTTAATGGAGCTTTTTGACCTGATTCTTGAACGGAAATAATTATTTTCGATAATATCCACGGGACATCTTTAACTTTACGATAACTGTTTTGAAATAGTCATAATTCCTGATTCTGAATTGTGACTTCGTTTCAATCGATTATATTCTATAATAATAGCTTTTTCACTAGTAAACACGGATAAAGGATCAAAATTAATTAAATGCAAACCATCAAGATATGTTACTCGAGATAATGCAATATACCACAAGCCTGACCGCAACTAAATACGTTGTTACCTAAATCCATAACAGTATTTTGCAAGCTCAAACCTTGATTTTTATGAATGATAATGCCATAACTCAGAGATAATGGAAATTGATTTCTAATAGCGTATACTCTATTCATCACTTGAAACTTAACACTTACTCTTTCAATGAAATACTCCAAACTAGTCGATAAAAGAATTTTTATCTTTTCTTTTTATAATCAGTAGTTTTATCCTTCACAATTGATACGAGTATAGCTGTAGCAATTGTACCGTTTACAAGACCCCAACTGGTATCTATATTGCGTCTTATTATAACTTTTGCTCCAATTTTAATTGCAATTTGCTTTGACAGTCCAGCTGTTCTAATATCATCATCATCATTATTTGCCAATTCCTTTGTTACTTTTTTTTCATATATGAAAATACAATCAATCGTATCTTCAGCAATTAAAAGTATTTCTTTGGAAATAATAACTTAACATTGCAGCAACTTAACATTGCATTTAATTCGTTACACATGTAACAATTAGGTAATAAACAAACAGTATCAGATGACAAATTACTAATAAAATCATATAATTCGTTTAATCTTGTTTCAAAGATTTACCTTTGAAAGATATTTTTCTTTTTTCAAGAATATCATAATTAGATGGTATTAATAAACCAACGCGAAAGTAACTCACGATAAGATCCATCCCCTTGCTGGAGCATATTAATTATATATATATATATCAATTCATCATAATCAAATAAAGTAGTCAATAAATTAGTAGCACTTAAAGAACCAAGATATTTACGAATATTTTCAGCTGTTAGTTATTTAAAGGCAGGATCTTCATGTACAGGAAGTAACTGAAGAAGATCTCCAAATAAAAGAACGTGCTTTTGATCGAAACAACCATCATTGCAATCAGTAGTATCGAATATTTCAG
Source organism: Trachymyrmex septentrionalis (assembly GCF_001594115.1). Classification (NCBI taxonomy): domain Eukaryota; kingdom Metazoa; phylum Arthropoda; class Insecta; order Hymenoptera; family Formicidae; genus Trachymyrmex; species Trachymyrmex septentrionalis. Next base: position 99,931 of record NW_017305001.1, read on the forward strand.
ATCGTCATAAGTGTATATACATAAGAATTAAATTAGATATCATTGACACTTTGTCATTTATAATAAGACTAACATCTTTAAGATCTGCTCGTAAAACTTTTAAAACGTGGTTAGCTAATTGTTTATATTTAAGAGTATGACCATGTTCAATTGGTAATTGCAGTAATCTGTGAACTATCAAATCATCTATATTAAATGCTGCAATACCAGTAGGTGCTGCTACAGCAGTATCTTTCTTGAGATTTTGTTTTAACCAATATTTAATTGTTTTAATCAAGAAACTTTTGCCAGTACCTCCTTCTCCGCTAACGTATAATCATAGTAGTGATTTACCTGATGTTATAGTGATTATCAAATACTTTTTTTGATCCGCATTCAATTTGGAAATAATTTCAGATATATCGATTTCTTATTTGTCACCAAGATTTTTAAAATCTTGCATTGCATCACCAGCTCGAATATTTTGTACACCTACTGGATTATCAGGATCATCTTGAGACGTATTCTGTTTTTCTAAGTCATCGAGGTGTTGTTGAATTAATTGCTTCGCAGTTTTAAATTCCGCATTTTTCAATTCCTCTAATTTTTCATGATACTCCAATACTTTTTCAAGATGTAATTTGTCATTGTGAAATAATTCTGCATAAGTATCATATTCATTTTTAAGATCTTGTATTTTTCACAATGGTTTAAACATAAGAAGTAATGAAAAGAAATACTTTTCCAGTTGTGTATTGACATCATATCTATAATAATTGATAAGACATTCATGTTGTCGCCGTTTCAAATAATAACCATTATTTATTTTATGTTACGTCCAAGCTCCAGAAAAGTGGATTTAGAGAGAGAGGGAAGGGAGTAGAAAAGGATGGAGCGTGGAAGGACGGTCAGACTCTAGTCTCGCAGGTATTTGCCTGGAAACAAACACCGGCGAGTCGAACGCAACCTTTTTTTTTGTCCGCTTCGGAATATGGGTCAACGTCTCGTGAAGACGCTATGACGCCTGTTTCCTACGGGCGGTGCGATCGTCGGTCCGAATTTCGAGTCAAGGAAAAATCCCTTTAACTCGGGAATGGACCACGTGCAATCTTTGAAAGGGCAAGGTTTAGTGTTTACGAGGTCGTTGTATTATTAGACGGGTTTTAAAAATAGAAAACGAGAGCGAGACAAATGATTAGTAACATTATTTATTGTAGCTAATTAACAAATAGGAAAACACGCAGTTATATGATAATCGGTTATATAATAATATTTATTATCTAATCTATACATTATAGTTATTGACGCACCGTATTATCTATTCCATGACGGCTATACATTTATTATATTTAATCTATATATGGTGTTAGAGGGGGGGGGGAATCGGATAGGTTTGGTTTAACATAGTTCAAGGATGGAAACGGAGGAAGGGGGGAAAAGATTATTGAAAAATCTGACAGGTACTAGTATTGGATGGGTGGAATTTGGAAGGAATACGGGGATACTTGAGGTAGGGCTTCGACCAGTAATGGCATTTCGGATTTCTTGGGGATCAAAGTAATGAGGGCCGATAGTATAGGCCCCCTGAGGGATAGATGCGGTAGTAACCCGCGGGAATTGAGAGATGAGTGACTCAAAAGTGTCACTCTCCAGGATCCGGAAGTAGGATCTAGGTGGGGGTGGAGAAATTTCCTCTAGGAACTCCATGCTGTCAGTGGACAGTTCGTCGGAGATGGACTTCTGGGGGAAATTGGGTGGGATGATTCGGATGATTGTGGAGGAATATCGGGAAATATTCTCTCTGTCAGTGCGTCCGAAAACACAGGTGAAGGAGTTCGAGGGGGAGGAGAAGAAGGTGGCTGAGGTGGTGAAGGCGAAGGTGTTTGAGGCGGAAGCGGTATCACTTCGGGGTGATTTGCCGGCGGAGCCGGTGGTGGCGAGGATGGTAGTGGTGGTAAATGATCCTCGACCGGACGACTCTGCGAATGCCCTTGTGAATGCTCGAGGTACCTCTTGTCCAAGAGTCTCCGTGCCTCCCGGTAGGCCCGGCTTCGAAGCCACCCTTTGAAGGGACGGTTCGGGCGCGGCATTATAATTTGGGATTAATTATAGTGGTTGGTTCTTTAAATCACATATATATATATGTGCGCGCGCGCGCGCGTGTGTGTGTGTGTATGGGACTTACTGTCGTTCTGCGGATGTGGGTGGATCTAGCTGCCGAAATTGTTGGCCTCAGCACTCCACGGGAGGTTGGCACTCGGTTGTGGAATTTGATTGATGACTGACTGGCGACTGCTGAGTGCCGAATTCCGAATAAAAAGTGAAGAATGACTGCCGAGTCCCGAAGGAATAGTGACTAATGACTGCCGAGTCCCGAAGGAGAAGTGACTAATGACTGCCGAGTCCCGAAAGAGAAGTGACGCTCCTCGTGGAGGACCTCTCCTTTTATATGGCGAGTTAGTGACGCCGAGAGCAGAGTACGTGTACTGCTGAGCCGATCCAGGGTTAGGGATATTGTTTATGTGTCTAAGATAACTTTCGTCATCGACCATTTCTCGAGTGTCTAATAGATGCGAGCCACATGTCATTTATTGTTCACAGCCGCTTTTTCGTTTTACAAAGCTTAGTCTGTTTGTTCTTAAGTTTCGCCTATCTGGCCCTTGGTTCCAATATCAACCCAACGGTTCTGTCCCGAATGGTTTATTAGTTAAAAACTGAGCATTTATTGTTCTCAGCTCTTATTTCATTTTATAATCCTCGAGATAAGGTTTGTCTATTTGATACTTGGTTCAAATATCTAACCCAACGTTTCAGTCCCGGATGGGTTGTTAGTTTAAAACGAGCATTTATTGCTCTCAGCTTCTATTTCAAGTGGTTTACTGCTCACTAATTCTTTGTGATGACGAAAGTTTCTTGTCGAAGAAAAGAACTGTGGAGTCTGGACGTAACATTTATAATGTATAATTTTTTTACTTATTGGTTTGATTTCGTTACATCATGCCACTGTACAAATTCATATAAAGACATTGTTTTAAGTTCTTTCGATCTATTTGGATAATGACTATCTATTACGGATGGACAAAATATGTCAGTAGAATCTCCATCAAGAGTTTCAATTTCTTTATAGCTTTTGACTTTTCTATATCGTATCTGATTAACATATAACCATTTAGTAGTTGTGTTTCTATCAGTTCCATGTAGAGGAATGCCTAACAACGTATCAGCTGCTTCAAGAGCTCCACATTCTTTATTATTAATGAATCGCAAAGCAATATTCCAAAGATAGCTCGCTGATTTGCTCTTATTATTTGTACTATTAAGGACAGAATCAGATAATTCACATTTTGCTGATTTATTCAAATACTTAGTAATATAATACGTAAGCATCTTTGTATTGTCACCAATAAATTGTATATCCATATTTTCTTCCCAAGCAGTAAGAATGACGTGATTATAATCATTTATATTCTGTTCATCATCTGTTCGCGGAAGGTTATAAAGTTTACTTTTATGTTTTAATTGTTTTCTACCTGTTATCGAACTTACATCGTCTCTCAAAATCAACGTGTCAGTAGAAGGAAGAGGAAAATCAAAACGAGATACACGATAAGTTTTACGCCCTTTTTTTTAGATCGAAGACAATAGTCGTTATGTATACTATATGTCATTGATGCGTATTGACTTGCCTAAATAATGTTGATGAAGATTTTTCATTCACACGTTATATGTTGTAAAATAAATTTAGAAACTTCTTCCGCAGGAGATTTATCAAGAATTGGCGCATTTTTAATCCAAACTAATAGATGAAGATGTACGCCTCTACTTTGATATTCTCGTCGCCAGAAGTAATTACTTCTCCAATCGGATGATTTTTGGAACAAATAAAATCAAGCATCGCCTGAAACTTATTATCGAGAAATCTCGATGTTGATACAGGATCTCTAGCAATAAGAACACTAGTAGATAAAGAGGAATCATTAGATCAACCATTTACTTGATGAATATATTCACCTAAGTCTCACAACCATTCACTAGGATTCAATGTTATAAAAAACGTGTTGCAGGTCCGTAATGTTGTATTATACATTCTAAATTATTTCTTGGTCTACGCCAATATTGTTTCGTATTTCTTAGAGTGGAAAAATTGTATTTAAATCTGTTTCTAATAACTCTTTATGCAATTCTTCTAAATATTATTTAGCCGTATAACGATCTCGCAATTTAGTTACATTCAATTTATGATAAATACCACGACTTAATTGACGAATATTCGCATTATTTAACAAATAAAATAAGTATTGTTGATTTAATCTGTATTGCGGATGTTTAAATTTCAAACGACATTTAATAAATTCATGGTCATGAAGTTTAACCGACCTAGTTTCATGTTGTCCGTTAGTGTCAAAAGGATACAAATCTGGAAAATACAAGAGATCTAAATCTTTTTCTATTTTACGGTTATCCAAAGGCAATGTCTGAATTTTTAACATTTGATATAAAACGGTATGACTTTCATGTGACTTTTTTTTTAGAGGAAATAGTATATTGATCATAATAACTATCATCACTTTCATCAATCTAAGTTAACATAGCCTGATACTTATCATTTAAGACTGTTTCATTATTTTCTGTTTTTTGCATTTCAATTTTGGGACGCAATTCGTGATTGTCATGCAAAACAGATTCTTTATCATTTTCTGTGTCTTGTATTACAAATTCCGGATTATTAAATTCTTCTAAACGTAATTCATTAGTAGTATTCGGCAATATAATATGTTTATTAAAAGGATTGTTACATTTTAATCATATTAAAGCGTTATATATATATTTTTTTATCTACCATGTCTTCCTAAATAACTTTAGAATTCGGAACACCTCTAACTAAAATAATTTCATGATTTTTATTTATTGGATCAGTATTTTTACACAATTTGTTTAATATTTCTTGTAAAGGAAGTGGTAAATGAAATGTTCTACCTTTTATTTTTTGTTGCCATTTGCCTTTGGGGCAATTTTTTATTAATAACAGTTCCCATCTTAACAATAGTTTAAAATGCCTTAGTTCTTTGTACTATAAAAGCATTTTTTCGTATTGTTTAAGAGATGCTATTTCATCGGGTACATTATGTACAAAAAGGTTATTTAAAATGTTATATGCAGGCAAATCTCCAGCACGAAATTTTCGTTCAATAATCACAGATATATTTTGGTTTAATATCATGTTTTTCTATATACGCCACTAAGTCTTTTAAAAATGGAAATCCATCCATTTGTACTTTCAACTTATTAAATTGAAATACATTTTTTTTATAACAAAGTCTCTCACATGATACAGAAGCATATCGAGGTGTGTCCATAGAACGTTTGATATAAACCTTAAATGCTTCCTTAAATTTAGAAAAAATTTCCTCCTCACTCAAACTAGTACGAGTTTGCTCATGTCTATACATACGATTTGCTTTTTCTTCTGTCACAATTATAGTTTTGTTTATTGTTTCTAAATCAGCAGACGTTAAAGCCTTCTCTAAACCTAACATTTTTCCATAGAAAGTCGTCAATTGATAAGTTAAAATAAATAACAACAAATGAAGGGCGAAGTAAGAGTCAGCGCATTCCTTAAAAAAACATATAATTAAAGACATAAATCAAAGGTACAAAAAAGGTAAAAAATGAAGAAAAGACGTATAATAAGAAATAATAAACGGTGAAAGGTAAACATTACAAGTTTTGGCTACCGGATTGAGTCCTCTTTAGATGTTAACAGAATAGAAACAGAATTAAAAAATAATAAATAATAAATAATAATTGTCGCAAAAGTTCACAGATTAAGAATACACGCAGTTCGGTGTTGAGTATCGATGTAGAACACGACATTATTCATATGATTGAACAGTGTCATGTCTCATAGGCAAGTTCTAGTTGATAAAAAAGAAAAGAGAAAAAGATCTCTTATGAAAAAAAGTAAACTTAAATAAATTAACAATCGCAATTAAGATAAAAAGTGAAAACTCACCAGCAAACATAAGTAAGATGATCAAAAGTAATGTATCCATATAAGTATAAATGGTATGAACGCATAAAGACGGATGGAATGCAGATATGAAAAAAGAACATTGTGTAACGAACTAATGTGACCGCTCGCTGAAACGAATCGCTACGCACTGAGAGAGGAGACGGGCCGTCAGTATCAAAAAGTCAAACTTTATTTACAATGGATAAATATGCCTTATGGAGACCTTCAGTGTTCGTTTGTAAATTAAGACTGTTTTTCTGTTTCTTTATGTAAAGCATTTCGGAAATCAAACGCTTCCTATAAGAAGGCTCTTCATCTAAGATTTTGACATTGTCCCATTGGAACTCGTGATTACATTGTAGCCTATGTTCAGTAATAACAGAGCGGACAGAAATTTTATGCCTGATATGATTACGATGTTCGGTAATTCTGGTTTTCAATTGTCTGCCGGTCTGTCCAACATAAGACGCATCGCAATATGATAAATTAAATGTTTAATATATCTAACTTTTGGAAAATGAGGTGATAATGATGAGTGAATGTACTGAATAAGTAAATGGGAAGAGACATCGCTTTGTAAAGAGTTGTATCAATGTAACAAATATGCGTATGACCTAACTTCGTATTTAAATTTGTTTTTATTGTATTATATAATACATTTATGAATTTTTTGTAACAATTCTGGTATTTTCTTAAAGGTACATGTACTTATACTTATTGCTTAAAGGATTTTTTCATAACAATCAATCAAAAATGCATCAATTTTATAACACATAAACTATCGTCGCATAAATGATTTTTTTGCTTGTGCTTCTATTAAAAGTAATACATTTGTAATTTGACCTTCTATGTTCATTGCTAATACTTGTGATGAAGAAATATTATGATATGTACCATCGATAAAATAATTTTCGGACGAAGCTGTATGTTTCGATTTACCACAAAGTGCAACTAATTTTTTATTAATTGTTTTGCATTTAGCAGCAAGAATCAACCACACTTCTGATTTCTTTTTAAGCAAAGCTAATATTTTATACATATCGTGAACGTATTTATCTCAAAATTTGCATGCAACGACGTACAATTTTTTTAGCTTCCAATTGTTTTTCAGCGTTATTTTTAATATCTAATTTGTTAAAAATATTTTTAATTGTCACAGGATTATAATATTTTATGTAATTTTGTGATCAAAATTTTTTATATTTTTTAATAATATTTTTGGCAATATCACGATTTTGTTTTACAAAACTAGATATTGACTTTTTTTTCTCATAATATCATTTATTGTACAACCACTATAACTCATTTCTTTTATTCTATCTCGTTCGTGTTGAAAATTTATCAAGTAATGAATTTATTTTTTAACACGATTATTTTCTAATTCGTCTTCATATCGACGTTTTAGCACGATTGTTTTCTAAATTCTGTACATGTCAACAACGTTTTTTAGCTCGATTATTTTCTAAATCTTGTGCGTATTGATGACGTTTTTTGGCATGATTTCTCTCTAGATTTTCTTGATGTACATATTTATAATATTTATTATTTTTTTCAGTCTGAGTATTATTATCAACAAATATTTATCCTAAATCTTAATTATTATATTTTCTTAATTGATTCAATTTCTGTTCTTTCGTTTCATATTGACGCATCGTACGTTTACGATCAGCTTCAGCTTTTCTTGCTCTTACTACTGCTAATGGAAATATTTTTTGAACATGTTGTGGATGTTGAGGAAAATGTTCAATTACATTTGTTTCGAGAATTTTTATCAGATGCAAACGCATTAACTTGTGTTCATACGTCATTTTATCAGGCTTAATGTTGAATAATAATAAAGTCGCAAAAGCTACAGTAAAAACACCAGAATTGTTATAGTTCTGTTAATAGTGTACTTTAGGAAATTTAATGGGATTTTTGTTAAAGTCATATGTTGGAAATAATTTTTCCAAGAATTGCTTATGTTGATTTTGCAATGTTTTCGTATTTAATTAATCATATATAAGTATACTTTTTCTATCGTAAAAACTGCATACCCAATCTCCATCTAATGAACTTGACGAACTATGCAATATTTGTATATATTTTGTGTCTTTTGAGACAACTTTATAGTATCTAGTAACTGTATTCGCCATTTCGACTGGTTTATAATCTGAACAACTTGCTAAAAGTCATTGAAAATGATTCATATGTTTGTTCGTAAGCCATTCACCTCGGACAATTATATTTCTTTCAACAGGTCCCAAAGTATATAATACATTGTATATATTATGTAATATAATATCTTTTGTCTTTACATTTTATGACAAATGAACGGAAAATAAATTTCTTTGAGAAATGTCTAACAATCTTTTTCTCAAAAGCACTCTTATATCACTGTACGAGGTCTGTTCAAAAAGTATCGCGAATTTTGAATTTCCGCGGGTTACGTATATTCGATTTTCGATTTTTTTGTGGCGTTATGTTGGTACTCATGTCTCTCACTTATACCGACAAATTCGGCCATTTTGAATGTTCAGTTAATTTTTGACAGCTGCTTTGCTTGCACGTGTTTTGGCTCGTTTTCGATTTTTGCCTATTCCAAAAAATGGATCAAAGAATCTGTATCAAATTTTGTGTGAAAAACAAAATTAAGTGCGCGGACGCTTTCCGAATGTTGACTGTGGCATATGGTGAAGCTACCTTGGATCAAAGCAACGTTTATCGGTGGTACAAAATGTTCTCAGAGGGCCGAGAAGATGTGAACGACGAAGAGCGTGCCGGACGCCCGAGCACGTCAACAACAGACGAAAACATTGATGAAGTGAAGAAAATAGTATTGGCCAAT
>NW_017305001.1:109944-129301 GCF_001594115.1 Trachymyrmex septentrionalis
CCTCTGAGAACATTTTGTACCACCGATAAACGTTGCTTCGGTCCAAGGTAGCTTCACCATATGCCACAGTCAACATTCGGAATGCGTCCGCGCACTTAATTTTGTTTTTCACACAAAATTTGATACAGATTCTTTGATCCATTTTTTGGAATAGGCAAAAATCGAAGACGAGCCAAAACACGTGCAAGCAAAGCAGCTGTCAAAAATTAACTAAACATTCAAAATGGCCGAACTTGTCGGCATAAGTGAGAGACATGAGTACCAACATAACGCCACAAAAAAATCGAAAATCGAATATACGTAACCCGCGGAAATTTAAAATTCGTGATACTTTTTGAACAGACCTATATCGTATATAGTCAGAGCAAATTTACCCGAAATGTTACCTCCATTTCCTTCGACGAACTCAGAAACCCAATAGATAGATTCTTGTTAGACACGGGAGTCGACATATCATAAAAATAAATATCATAAAAGTAAATGCTTTACTCCGTGTCACGTTAGTATACTAAGACAATAAAGTTGAAATATAGGGCATTACAGAAGAAAAACAGCATACTCTCGGAACTGCATATTTAAATTAAAAAAACAGCATTCACGAATTTCACGTAGTACCGAATAAATTTCCATTAAAAGAACAATGCATTATAGTTGAACTTTTCTACACTTTGAAATACGAAATACAATAATTTAATAAATGTACCAGTTAGGAGCATGTGCTCATGTGTAATTAAAACTAATCAAAATAAATCAAAATAAAATAATATTGATGTTGGGTTAATAATTCAACAAGAAATAATGCAAGGTGTTTTTGTGGATAGCATTGTAAAAATAAACAACGGTAACGCAAGTACATACTTAATTAGTACGACAAAGGAATAATTTAATATTGAGACACCTGTAATTAATGTAGAACCAGTGTTAATTAAAACGAACTTGAGGGACAGCCCTATATTCCCAATAAATTCGGTGATCTCGAATAATGATTAAAAATATTGAAGGAAAATCTACGACTAAATCATTTAAATAAGGAAGAAAAACTTTCGACATAACTACTTATTGAAAATTATAATGATATATTTTATTTGCCGGGAGATCAAACGTCTCGCGTTTTTCACTGACATTAATCGTCTTGTTAATAGCAGTGTTTAAGGAGAATGTCATCGATCCCGCATTAATCCCCCGATTCCTTATCTTAGCTGACATTAACGGGAAGATACTGGAGTCTTTGCTCTTAATTTTTCGTGAGAAAGATTTTTATTACTCTTTAACTGTCTTATGTATTGACAACTCCATGTCTCCGTGAACAAAGAAAGGGGTTGTGAGTGTCTGGATGTAACACTCCCAGCTTTAGACAGATATTGGGGCTAACCGACACAATATCTGCAGATCAGATGCGTATCCTTGGCGCCGCATTTCAAGAATGTTAGTGTGTTTATATTTGTTTGAGTGAAGAGGGAAGAAAGAAAGAATGTCTCGAAATTTGCTTGTCTCTTCTTTTTCAACAAGCATTCTCCTTGAACATTCTCCTACTAATATATATATAATATATCTTTTAATATATATATTCTTTTTATCAGTCATGCAATAATATACAATAATTATTACGATAGATTAGTAAAATTGCTAAGGATATAAAATAACGATGTGAGTATAATTAGGAGGGTAATAAGATTACGGAGATGCATACAGTTAAATTAAATATAATTAGCGAATCATTAAGGATATATGCATTTATATGTAAACTTAGAGTAATTAATCCTAGACATCCGCTAGTTACATAGATCAATTTGGTAAACAAAAAATATAAATATGGTGAAATATGGTAACTAATTTAAGAAAAATATATATAATAACGATATAAATATATATACGAGGGGGGACCCAAAAAAAACGGGAATTTCGTCATAACTTCTTTATTTCTCAATATTTTAACACCAAATTTTAATCACCTTCAAAGTATTCGCCATTGACCACAACGCACTTCTCCAAACGATTCTTCCATTGTTCAAAACAGTTTTTAAATTCACTCATCGGGATGTCCTTTAAGCCTTCCAGCGATTTTTGTTTCACCTCCTCCACAGTGGCAAAACGCTTTCCTTTCATATTCCTTTTGAATTTGGGGAACAAAAAGAAGTCACAGGGGGCTAGATCCGGTGAGTATGGGGGGTGGACAATTGGTGTCATGGCGTTTTTGGTCAAAAATTGCTTCACGGAAAGGGCGGTGTGGGCCGGCGCGTTGTCATGATGGAAGAACCAGTTTTCGCCGAAATGTAAAAAGTTGTTTTACTAAAAAAAATCTCACAGGCGAACCGATGCACTCACAGCGACACAACTTCGCACACTGACGCAGGTGGCGTGACACTAACGGACATGTGGTCAAACAATAGGTTCCCCCACTCTCCCTTCCCACCACAGCGTAATTCCCGGAACTTATGGGTCCCCCCTCGTATATATTATATATGTACTTTTCCAGCAGCCCGTATATATATACTCGTATATAATATATAAATAATACATAACATGAATGCGTGTAATATAATGGTTTATATAGCAATTATAAATCATAAAAAGAAATTATATAAAATATGTATAAAAAAAATATTGAGGTAATATTTAAGCTGATACCACGATTTCTAAGTGAGTTCCTTTTTAGCGATTTTTATAGAACGCCTGATATTGTTGGCACTATTTTCGTGTCGGTGTGTGGGGCACATCTCAGCGCAAGTCTTTCAAGCTGCTTGTTTCGTCGTCTCTCACGTTTTAATTCGAGCGTGATGATTGCGGCATGATCCTATATGAATTCGAGGATCTGCATCCATCTTTCTCTTTTTCCTAATAGGAGCTTGGTGAGTGCTTTACTATTGCGGGACCACCTTGATCTGGTTCCCACTGGGTGGAGATAGGCAAGCAAGGGATGGCTTGTCAATTCATTTCTCGGAAGCGATCCTCCAATATATACATATCGGTAACCGGGCGTCGGATGACACGGCCCCAGTCTCGTAGGACTACCGTAACCATATCCCTTCCTCATTGCCAAGTTTTTCCTTTTTCAATGGCAACGTATTTGTCTGGTAGCATGGGGTTGTGAATCAATTCTCGCTCTCTTCGTGCCATTCGACTTGTGAGAGCCTCGAAGAGTTCCTCGAGATCTTCTCGGGCATAGTAGAGCTGGACCCAAATGAGTAATGGTGAGTCTATCTTGATGACTCTGACGTGTAAGGAATCTCGACTCAGATTCTGGATGTTGATACTTCTGATGTCCATGTTTTTATAAATTAAGTGCGTGTGTCATTTTTTTGCTCTCTCTTTTTTTTGATTACTTAAAAATATTAAAATAGTACGTGCATGACGTAGCATGTGGTCTAAAGGGTTATGTCTGCATGGCGTATCATGCGGGTTAAATGATTATTTCTGCATGGCGTAACATGTGGATCGACATGTCGTAGCATGCTATTACGTGATATTAAGATAGAAGCGAGTGTTTTAATTTCTGAGCTCTAGAGTATAGGCTGTTGTTTCTGCAGGAGGAAGGAGGGGATAAGTTCGTTCTGCCTTAATTTCCGTGAGAAGTAAAACCCCCCTTTCGGGGTCGTTGTGCTCCGACGCTTCGGGCGCTGGAGCGCTAACCTTTGGATTTTGAGGTCTGCCCCTACTCAAGTGTAATATAAACTGGGTACGCGAGGGACTGGATGCGCCTTACACCCACCTAGGCTGTTCCACTCACTGTCCGAAGGTGACTCTTACACCCACCTAGGCGTTCCAACCAGGCTTCTCCGTGGACCAGACGCCGTACGTCGCCGTCGGGGACATCGTCTCGGACATGAGCGCGATCGACCGCTCACTCCTTGACCCGTGGCAGAAAATCGAATGCTGGGCACTTTTATCCTGCCCAGACTCGACTTCCTGTTCCGGGGGGCCAGAGTGTTCAAGGGTCCCCTCACGGCCGTGGATCTCAACATCCGGAGACACATAAAATCCTGGCTCAACCTCCCTCAGCGAGCGAGCGCGGAGGGAGTCTACAGGGAGGGATGCTACCCCGTTGGGGGGATGTGGGCTCCTGCCGCTCTCTGATCTCGCCAAAGTCCTCACGGTAGCCCGTACCGTATGTTGGCGCTGTGAGGGAGTTGGCATGGGAATCGCTGAGAGAAGTGGTTGGGCGCAGGATCGGCCACGTCCCTGATTGCGAGGATATTTACTCCTTCCTATCCGGCTCGTTGGATGGAAGGATGAGAGGCGGAGAGGAGGCTTCGCTCTGATCGATTGCGCAGAACGCGGCGCTCAGACAGTCCGAGAGGTTGTCTCTGCGTTGGCGATGGGTTGCGGCCACGGAAGAGATAACGTTTGAATGTCGGGAGCCCAAGGGAGCAGCGATTAAGATTCCGCCTGGAGCGCGCGGCTAGGTAGTGAATCAGTTGCGCTCAGCTGTAGCAGAATACTACGCGAGCAGGCTACTCGCTAAGCCAGACCAGGGCAAGGTCTTCGAGGTGTCGTCGTGGAGTCGAGTAAGCAATCACTTCATCCGTGGCGATAGCTTCACTCGCTTCGCCGATTAGCGCTTTATTCATAAGGCCCGTTTAGATGTGCTCCCTCTCTTTTGAGATTGCCTCTGTCATTGCGGCATTCATTCCGCTGCAATACAGCTGAGGCATGACGCTGTCCTGCACTGCCTCTGGAAGGCTATGCGTCTTTCAGGGGTAGTACGGGTTAACCAGCGGGTGGAGGGCGTCAGCGGTGAATTGGAGGCGCTACGATCTGATCTCGTGATCATGAGGCACGAGCCCTCCAAAAATGTCGTCATATGTGACGTCACGGTGCTGTTTGAAAACCGCTGGGTGGCTTTCGAGAATGCCAGAGCGAGAAAAATAGCCAAATACTCGCTTCTGCTAGAGGAGCTCCAGCGACAAGGGTGTTGTAACGGCCTTCGTCGTCGGCGCCCTCGTGGGATCCGAATGTGGCGGTGTTGAGACTGCTGCGGATTGGCTCCCAATATGCGGCGCCTCATTGTCTCGGATACCATTCGCTGGTCACGAGATATATACGTGGAGCACGTGTCCGGCATTCACCAGTACCTTGCTCCTTCCCGTCCCTCTGGGAATCATCTCGCGATACCGCTAAGAGCGGTTTGTCGATGCTGGGACACCGACGAAAGAAGTATGTAAGACATCGCGTTCGCGGCGCGTCGCTATCCGTATGTTGCGAGTGTCGCGTAAATTATTTTGTATGTTTGTCTTGGCCCTCCCCTTTTAAACTCAGTAAGAGAGAGTGGCTCCATGTTCAACTATATTTTATTTATTTTAGTTATTTTTATTTTTATCTGTGGCTCTACTCGCCCTTGTAATACATTTTTATTTTTACTTTTATCTTTTAATTTTAATTATATTTTGACTGTTGGACGGGGCCCCTCTCTGCTAGTTTTACTTATTTATTTATTTATTGTATACTTTTGTATCTTTTTACTGTGTTTAGCTATGCTATTTTTATTATTTGATTTTTCTTCTTTCCTATTTCTTTTTTCCTTTTCACTATCCTTCCTATCTTCCTCTTTTTACTTTCCTTTTTTATACTTTCATTTTTCTGTTTGTGGAGCCTTGACTGTTCGAGTGTAAATGCCGCAGTGAACAATTTTGTATTTTAAACGAGTGTGCATTTGCGCGATTTACTTTATTTATATTTAATTTTATTTGTACATAGCTCACTACTACGCGTGCTCCTCCGGGCCTTTTATATTTTTATCGACGATTTATCTGTGATATCCCGGAGGAGCCGTACAATTGTGATGACATATCTCCCCTGCCTGCGAACTGGGGAGATATTGTATAATCATTGTGATATGCGCAGGCTGGGGGGGCTTGCTTCCCAGCCTTTAGTTGTAGTGTCCATGCGGGAGGGGGGGGGGCATTGTCCCCCGCAATGATATATAATATATATTTATGGTGCGCGGCCTAGCCGTTTATTTTTTTTTATTACCCCAGAGGGGAAATATCCCTCTAGGGAAGTTATTTGGCAAAAATAAAGTAAGTTAATCTGAACTAGGTAAGTGAATCTCATATCCTAGCAGGTATTGATCACCCGTATACTGTGTGTAGCGCGTATCCGTGTACGAATGTGTCTAGTACTAGTTTAACGGGTCTGCCAATCAAATATATGCCTATTAATCCGGCACTAATGTTGCTGAATATCAAGAATTTATTCCAGAATTTTATCCATGCTGAAATAACAATTCTTTTTATTGATGGTTCGTCAATGAGATTTGAGAATGATCCTCCATTAAGTACCGTTATTTGTCTTAATATGCCCCTCGGTATTTAGTATTGCAGGCCACTCTGCGAAGAACATTATGTGATCTTTAACCTCTTCCAAGTGAATATATTCCACTGGTCGCCAGTGCGCCAGGACTGACAAAGTCAAACCAATATTTCCATGGTTTAGTTGAAGATTGCATGATAGTAGGCGGTACTGTCTCGACTGGTTTAGGCATGATTTTATACCATGAATCTCTCAAAAGATACATGGTTAGTGCGAAGGAAACAAATGATCTGTGTTCCATGGCATATTAATATATGAGTTTGGGGATCAAAAAATATGTATTGTTTCCTCGTAGTACAGGAAGTTGTTCATAACATTCGTTAGTCCGTGCTAATTTTACTTCGATCGACACACATTTTACCATGTGTATCACCTCTCCAGTCAATAGTGCCATATATCCTGGTCCCTTCATGTGTTCAAAGTGATATGCGAAGATGTCGGGTGACCTAGCGGCTGTAGCTAGTGCATTCTGCATCATTCGATATTCAGTTGACATTGTTGCAGTAATATATTTCGATATAATTGATTAATCTGAATTTCTACGTATGAAATATCTGAATATTTCTACGTATATGAATTTCGAGTTTATGTACGAAAACAGATCTATGTTCACTAAAAATAATTCACTAAACATAAACCTAAAGCTTTTGAAAACTTCGCTATCAGGTGATGTTTCAAAAATTATTAATTTTGTTGTGAGTTATTATTGAAATAACATGTGGTGAGTGAGAGAAAAGAAACTTTATTATACTTAGATATGAAACAAACGTGTACAATGAGAAAAGAACGCATTCGTCGCGTGAACTCGCGACGGGCGGTAGAACAAACGAAAAACTGCCAGTGAACTGCGACCGGCATCGGTTGCCACGTCGGGCAGAAAGGCGACGCGCATGCGCGAAACAAATAACACGCGGTGGCACGTCTCGTCCACGTGCTTGAACTAAAAGCCGAAAAGTATACATACATATTTATAATCGTAACACTCCCACTACTTAAGGGTTTTACAGGTGGGGTTGATTACATTAATCTTTGCACGCAATGTCTCAAAATGATCACGAGGTATCGGTTTTGTCAAAATATCAGATTTTTGATCTCTCGTTTGTACGTACATAACGTCTATTTCACCATTTTCGTATTTTTCTCTAATGAAATTGTGTCTAACATCGATATGTTTTGTGCGTCGATGAAATTCTTGATTTTTCGTAAGTCTTATCGCGCTCTGGTTGTCAACGTACAAAATAGAAGGACCGATACATTGTTGGCCGGTATCGCTTAACATTTTGCGCAACCAAATTGCTTCTCGTGTTGCCTCGCTCGCTGCAATATATTCAGCTTCGGTAGTGCTGAGGCTAACTGTGCTCTGACGCTTCGAGCACCACGCGATAGGTCCGCTTCCTAACTCGAATAAATAACCTGTTGTAGAGCGCCTGGTGTCCTTGTCACCGGCATAATCGGAGTCTGAAAAACCAACAAGCTTAAAATTGTCCCCACTGCCTGCATACATTATACCATGACTATTAGTACCTTTCAGGTATCGAAAAATGCGTTTGACAGCTTGCCAATGGGAGTTGTTATGTTTTTCTAAGTAACGACTGACAAGGCCCACCGCGAATGTTATATCAGGTCTTGAGACCATTGACACGAATAATAAGGAACCCACAGCTTCGCGATATGGGACGTCGTGTGTCTCGTCGTCGTCGGAAGCTTTTGTTAACGAAACATGAGGGTCCGCAGGTACACTAAGTGTTTTCGCATCATTCATACCGAACTTGTTTAAAATTTTATCGATATAATTACTCTGGTGAATAAAGATTGTCTTAGATTCCCGATCTTGTTCGATCTGCATGCCGACGAAACAGTCAGCTTTGCATGCAGTGGTGTCGAAACTACCTTTGAGAACACTCAAAACTTCGTTTATAGTTGAAAGTTTGGAAGCCATCAGGAGACCGTCGTCGACATATAATGCTAGATATACATTATCATTATCAATAGACCCGAGATAGACACATCTATCAGCACTACTTTGGACGAAACTATACTGTTTTAAAAAAGTGTCGAATTTTTTGTTCCAACATCGTCCGGATTGCTTCAAACCGTACAGGGCTTTATTGAGCTTACAGACTAAATTATTGTCGACTACATTTAAGCCTTCTGGAATTCGCATATAAATCTCGTCGTCGAGTTCGCTGTTTAGGTAAGCGGTTTTTATATCGAATTGATAAATTTGCAGATTATATCTTGCAGCAATTGATAGAAGCGTTCGAACAGAATCGTATCGTACGACAGGTGAGAAAACTTCGTTATAATCCGTACCGGCTGTTTGTGAAAAACCTTGTGCACATAGGCGTGCTTTGTAACGTGAAACTTCGCCAGATGAAGCAGTTTTTATTTTAAAAACCCATTTATGTCCTATAGGTCTACGACCTTCAGGTAAAGACGTTAGCTCCCACGTACGATTCTGCTCGTGAGCATCTAATTCTTCGCGTATTGCATCGATCCATTTTTCGGAATCATTCCCGGTTACCGCTTGATTATAAGTTTTTGGTTCGTCGCATGAAGCAAAACAAGCTTCGTACCTATCAGGCGCACGCAATAAGTTGCGGTCTCTTAAACCTTGTCGCGATACAAAATCAGGCTGTGGTGCTTCGCATCTAACCTCTATATGCTCAACATTGACGTTATCCTTAGTTTGGTTGCCTTCGGTTATCGCATTTTTATTATTCGAAAATGAAACGCTAATAGCTGGTCGGACAAGCACTGGCGTAGTAGACTCGCTGAAGACAACATCTCGCGAGATTGTTATTTTATTCGTTTCTGGGTTCAATAATCTGTAATTTTTCGAATTGCTTTGGTAACCGACGAAAATAAGTTTTTCGGATTTCGCATCCCATTTCTTTCTAAGCTGCTTCGGTACATGGACATAAGCGTCACAACCGAAAATTCTTACATGGGAGAGATCTGGTTTATTACCTGTCCATATTTCGTATGGCGTTACCGGTTTCGATCGCGAGGACGGAGTTCTATTCAGAACATATACTGCTGTGTTGACAGCTTCAGCCCAGAGACGAGTAGGTAACTGCTTCGCTAATAGCATTGTGCGTGCACTTTCGACAATGGTCCGCATTTCGCGTTCGGAAGCGCCATTTTGTTCCGGAGTGTACGGCGCGGAAAATTCTATTTCGGTGCCACATGACTTTAAATAATTGCGGAATTGGCGATCGGTATACTCTTTACCGTTATCAGCGCGTACTGTAACGATTCTTTGGTTAAATTTGGTAAACATCATCGCCTCATACTCTTTGAACGTGGCAAATAGGTCAGCCTTGTGTCGCAAGAAATAAACATGTCGAAAACCGCTACAATCGTCCTTGAATAATACGAAATACTTCGCGCCACCGATGGACGAAGTTTGCATGGGGCCACACAGGTCAGTGTGGATAAATTCTCCAGGTTTCGACAATCTCTTTTGGCTTTTATCTTTAAATGCAAGGCGATGCTGCTTTCCAAATTGACATTCCTCACAGAAGAAATCAGAAAACGCATGAGACTTCACGCCGTCGACTAGTTTGTTCTCGACCATCGCTCGCAAATATTTACAATTTATGTGGCCTAAACGATCGTGCCAGAGTTTGAGGCTGCTCTCCGTGGCTACATTCGCTTCGCATTTCGTGATTACGACAAACGATAGTTTGAATAGATTGTTTTCTTGCTTGATACCGTGCGCGATTAACCGTCTTTGTTTTGAATAAATGTCAACAGTCTCGTCGCGAAAAACAAACGTATGACCTTTCGCGGTACAGGCGCCGATGGAAAATAGATTTTTTTGCAGAAGTGGGACATACAAAACATTTTCTAATATGCCGTTTTGCCATACTTCGTTTACTAATCTTTTTATTAAAACAGATCCGCGACCTTCTGCTTTAAGAACCGAATTGTCGCCGAGACTCACGGTTACGCCGGCGCATTCTTCGAATTCACTGAACCATTCTTTTCTGAAAGACATGTGCTGAGAAGCGCCGCTATCTAAAAACCACGAATCGTTCGCATTGAGATTGCCAAATAACGAAGCATCGTTACTCGCGACGAAAGCTTCGAGATTCCCGGAACCGCTATTGTGTTTATCACCCGCGTCACGTTTATCACTCGGGTCGCGTTTTTTAACATTTCCCTTTTTTAAACAATAACGAGCGATATGCCCCTTTTTACGACAGTAGTGGCATTCGTAATTCGCATATTTCTTTTGCTCGCTGTTGTGCTCTCGCGGCTTACCCTTTTGCGATTTTTCTTTGTGACGTCTTAAGCTAATGGTCGCTAGCGCGCTCGTCGTCTCGTCGACCTCGTCTGCTGCAGCGAGTTGATTCTCCTCCTTGATGAGTCTTCCGGTTAGATTGGAGATGGTTTGACTGGCTTCGTCGACGCTGTCCCAGGCAGTCACGAAGGCGTTGTACTTTGTCGGTAGAGATCCGAGAATCTTCGCCATGATGGTGACATCAGAGACTGCTTCGCCGATATCCTTGAGTTGCCTTGCCATATTTTCGACCTTGGCGACATGCGCGGCAACGGAATCGCCTACTTTCATGCGATATTCATGGAATCTGGTTGTGAGCAATAATTTGCTCGTTGCACTTTTTTGTTCGTGGATTCCTGACAGTTTTGTCCACATTTCCGCGGCACTATCGCATGTCACTAAATACTCAAGTTGTGGGTAGGTCATCGCGGACGCCATTAGTACCATGGCTTTTGCATTTTTTTGTGTCCAGGAATTTTGCTCTTGCCCTGCCTCTTCAGGCTTTACAGTGGTTCCATCGACTATCGCAAGCAGGTCATTTGCTAAGAAAAGCGCTCGCATCTGGAATTTCCACAGCTGAAAATTTTGCCCGTCGAACTTCGATATGTCTTTAATGTCTAGACTGCTTGAACCTGCCATTTTCTTGATTTGCAAACACAAATTATCACACGCGAGTCAATCAGGACAGATGACTATTTTTCGTGCGAATATATCACAGTCCTGCAAGCGAAAACTTGCGCACAGCTCGAGCGACCGAAAAACAAAGGACCAGGCGGTCGAGCGAGGACAATGGCAGCACGCGGCGTTCACGAGTTTCGATACTTTCTCTCACTATATTTCAGGTGCTCTGGGCCCATAACCTGTTGTGAGTTATTATTGAAATAACATGTGGTGAGTGAGAGAAAAGAAACTTTATTATACTTAGATATGAAACAAACGTGTACAATGAGAAAAGAACGCATTCGTCGCGTGAACTCGCGACGGGCGGTAGAACAAACGAAAAACTGCCAGTGAACTGCGACCGGCATCGGTTGCCACGTCGGGCAGAAAGGCGACGCGCATGCGCGAAACAAATAACACGCGGTGGCACGTCTCGTCCACGTGCTTGAACTAAAAGCCGAAAAGTATACATACATATTTATAATCGTAACAAATTTTGGATGTTCAGTTCTGGTTAGCGTGTGCCCATAGGTGGTGTACAATGCTGGTTAAAGAAAAAAATCATGCTTGGCGTGGTGATAAAATAAACCGTTTGTGATCATTCATTTGTTAAATTGAGTATTTTGTTAGCGTATCCATTATATAATACACCATAGTCGGAAAATTTGCAATAGTCGACAGGCACGGGATCCCAAAAGGTATCTCCTCCTTCTATATCTGTACAATGAGTAGAACTTAGTTCGCAACTTACTTCTAACTGTAAGTGTACGCGATTCGTATTTATTTGCACATCGGTGATATAATCCTGCAAGGTTACCTTAAGGCTGCCTAACACGACAACATTTCCTCAAGTTCCATACGGATCAGAATAGGTGCTGCCGGAGCATCCGCCATTGTCAACGTGGCCGGCTAGAACTATTGGTCGCGATGCAGTCTGATTAGACTGCAACTATTATATGAATTCGAGCTATTTCGAAGGTTCCGTAGGTGTGCATTTGTCTGCAAGCGTCTTGTGATACATCGGCGATGTATGAAAATTGTCCGTTGAATATATTCGACGTTTGCGAAAACATTCCATATTTTTTTACTGTACGGTCTATTCCAATTTTACATTATATTACCTTTATAGAATTGAAATCGTTGAGTTGAAGTAATTGCACATAGACCTTGGAGGAATTTACTTTTTGTGAGGGTATGTCGCATTCCTCAATGTTCACTAGCGACAAAGTGGTTAAATTCGCGGCTGCTGAACTGCAGTCATAACCTACCATATTATTCCATCAGTTTTTGGTATTCATATTATCAATATAAATATAGCAGTTATTTCCTTGATGAGGTAATTCATCTGAAATACCGATTCGTATATTAATATTTCGATTGTCTACTGACTATTGAGGATTGGTTTTATGTAAGAAATCCATAAGCGATTAAGATGGACAATGCGGCTATTTTTCTTTATCTTTATTTTAATATTATTTCTGTTTAAGATTTCCAAGATTTCGTGAGGGCTGGTGTACTAGTCTCCAAGTTTATCGGGTTTCGGCCCTTTTAATAAAAATACCTGGTCTCCAGACTTAAAAGTCTGGGAGTTAATTTTCTTGTTGTAATGATTCTTCGAACTTTCTTTAACATCAATGACGTTTTCTCGAGCATTTGTTTGTATGGAGTAAAGTGTGACAAGGTTTATTAGATCATTGTAATTGGCTAATTTATAATATTATTTGATGCCAAAAGTTCATTCGAAGGTATTCTAGCTATTTTACCGAATACTAATTCATATGGAATATGTTTCATTGCTTCATGTACGTTAGGATTATAATTAAATATTGCAAGGCTGATCCATCTATCCTACTGTTTTTGCGAATCTGCATATTGTTTCAAATATTCGCCTAAAGTGTGATGTGATCTCTCTAATGATTCATTTGATTGTAGATGGAAGACGGTTGTGCGGTATTTGCGTATTCTGAATATTTTCGCAATCTTTTTCATTAGATCGCTAATGAAGTTCCTTCCTTGATCCGCCAGTACGGCTTTTGGTGTTCTTAACATGCAAATAAATCTGTCCACAAAGGCTTCAGTTATTGTTTCAGAAGTCTGATCTGACAAAGATATTCCCATGCAAAATTTTGTTAATTGGTCTTGGAGAGTTAAGATATATTCGTTACCTTTTTCGGTTCTTGGCAGAGGTTTCACGATATCCGTTGCTACTTTATCGTAAGAAGATCCTGGCGTGTCAGTAATTATTATCGGTTGTTTAGTTTTAACTCTTACTAGTTTTTTTCAATTGGCATTGTAAACATTGTTGAATATAGTGTTAGACATTGGATTTCAGATTTTCCCAATAATAATATATTTTATTCTATGGTAGGTTTTTGTGACGCCTTGATGTCCTCCAATAGGCGAACAATGCATTTCGCATATATAGTCGCCGATTATAGTGGAGCGAAGATCTTTAGGTGGATATTTAATTAATCCATTGCATATTATAAGTTTTGTGGTTGAACCGGTAAAAACTGATTGCAATAGAGATTTGATGTCATTCTACGGCACGTTATTGACAAAATTTGTTTTCGCAATAATAATAGTTTCTAATTTTAATCTTTCAATGACTTTTCGTAAATCTCTTACAGTAGAAATTTGAGAGAGTCATCGTCGGGCCTTCACGTTGCCCTTCACTAACGGGCAAAGCTAATATTTCTTGTATTTTATGAGTGTAGCTTTGCCTAGAGTGAGATCTCCTAAGGAAGGGATCTCATCTCTTTCAAAAAGTTTTTGTGAGCTCGAATCTAATGATCTTCCGCCGGTGTCAATAAAGTAAGCAACATTATCCTCGCGTAAAAACAATAATTCGCGACTGTTTATTATATTGTTTTTAATGGTTTGTATGGAGGTTTTTATTTTTGAATTTTGGTTTTTATTGTTTTTATGCGCTCTTCAATTCCTCTTCTTCGTCGTCAGTACTTAAACCTTTTATTTCTTTTTTTGTCCGGTGGATCATTTCTATCTTCTACTTCTTTGATTTCATTTTTATTTTCCTGGGACAATGTTTTTTGATAAAACTGTTTAGCATTGTTCTACATATATATGATTATCGCAGAAACTTCTTTTGATCGCCTATCCAGACACCGGGGTTTATTTCCTATGTCGATTCCTTGGGAAATTCAGAAAGATTTGAGGAATAGATCTCACAACCTTAAAGAGAGATATTTTTTGATAAAGATTCTTATTCTTGGTTTGACTTCGAGTTTGTATTCTATTATAATTAGGTGATTTGTATATTAATGCTTCTTCTGTGATTTGTAATCTCGGTGGCTCACGCAGTTCTTCATGTGTAAATGGTATTGAGTCTGTATTCCCGTCAGACAGATTATTGTCGGGCATTTGATCTTCTTTTCTCGTCGTCGAAAAGATATAGTTCAAAATTTTCGTCCTGTTCTTCTTCGGTTTCTTCTAACATTCTAGAAACCATTTCTACGTCTTCCGAATTGTAAAGATTTAAGGATCTAATAGGATTAATTATTTTGTAATTTATTTCTTCGAGATTTATAGAATTTCTTGATAAGCATCGGCGTTTACGTTGGTTTTACTTGCTTTATATATGACATCATAGTCATATTCGGCAAGCTTCAGTCTCTAACAAAGTATTCTCATATTTGCATCTTGTGCGTCCTTAAACCAGAATAATTATTTATAATCTGTGACTAACGTGAATTTTCATCCGTATAGATATTGTAAAGAATTTACTAAGGTTCGAAATATAAAAAATATCTCTCTTTAAGGTTGTGAGATCTATTCCTCAAATCTTTCTGAATTTCCCAAGGAATCGACATAGGAAATAAACCCCGGTGTCTGGATAGGCGATCAAAAGAAGTTTCTGCGATAATCATATATATGTAGAACAATGCTAAACAGTTTATTCAACGGACTTTATTACAACACTCGCGCTACGATTAACACTATGTACTCGCTCCACGACTCCTTATTACAACTAACGAAATTACGTTACAAATACTTATACCTGCTTATGGCACCGCATTCTTCCTCCCTTCGCTAATTATTCCGATTTTAGACGGGTTTATCGCGTACACGAAGACGTGCTCCGACGGCCGATTTGAGCTTTTAAGACTTCAGTAGTCTTGCTCCGTAACTGAGTACTTTGCTCCGAATTTCAATTCACGATTATTCCGAATCTCGAGAAAAGATTTAACACGCGTGACAAAGAGAGAAAGACAGCCACTTTCGCTCCGCATGCGTCTATATCCTTGATGTCCTGTTCAGTTAAGCTGTCACCACAGGTATTGCTGGGGTTAGATGTCGCGGAGGTACTGCTCACTAGCGTTTCTTTACCAACTTGTTTTATAACCAGCCAAAATATTAAGTAGCTAGGGAATATCTTACAATCGGAAATGTTTAACATAATATACTATTGCTAATGCTTCTTTTTCATATGTATCATATTTTACTTCTTTGGTCTTTTACCAAACTTTTGTCTTTTACCTTCTTTGATACTTCGTCTATCGATGTTGTCGGTTAATGTTCGCGAGGCGTATGCTATTGGTTGGACTTTTTTTATTTCTCCTTGTGATAAGATGCCTCCAACGGGTATTCCAGAAACGTCAGTTGTTAAAATAAAAGGTTTAAAAAAATTGAAGTATTGTAGGACGAGTTCTTCACATAATTTTTGTTTCAGTGTCTCTAATGATTCTTCTTGAGTAGATGTCCATTCAAACGTCGTGTCATTTTTTAATAATTTGTTAGAGATTTTGCCAATGTCGAAAAACTTGGTATAAACTTCCGATAATATCCTGCCAATCCCAAAAATTGTTTAATGTTTTTGGGAGCCTTTGGCCTTGAGAAATGCTTTACGGCTTTTAATTTTTAGGATCCATTCTAACTCCAGCCTTGCTAATTATATAGTCTAGGTAGGTTACCTCTGTTTTTAAGAATTCACATTTATCTGGCTGCAGTTTTAGATTAGCTTTCAATTAATAAATTAAATTAGCAAAGCCGGTCAATTAATAAATTAAATTTTTTTTCGTGTTCCTCTAAAGATGTGACGTACGAGGATGGTCCCAGAAGTACCCGACCTGACGTACAGATGGCGGTTTTTGTATTAAAAAAATCACTGTAGGGGAAAGCACCAACTTTCTAAAGCTTAACTATGAAGTTTGAAGACGCTACGTTGTTCAGTATTTGTTTGACAGCCATTAATAGTGGACAATCTCGGTGAATTTGCAAAGATGGAAAAAATTGGTCATCGTTATGTGATACAATACTTTCATTTGAAAGGTCTTAGCCCAACCAATATCAAAGCCGAGCTGGATTCTACTCTGGAGGAGTCTGCTCCTTCGTTTACAACAATAAAATATTGGGTGGCAGAGTTTAAACGAGGTCGTATGAGCTGCGAAGACGAACATCGCAGTGGTCGACCAAGTGAGGTGGCCATTCTAGAAATGGTGAACAAAACAAATCCACAAAATGGTATTGGGTGACCGTCGATTGAAAGTGCGCGAGCTAGCAGACATGGTAAATATTTCAAAAAGTGCTGTACATCGCATATTGGATGAAAATTTGGAGACGAGAAAGCTGTGCGCAAGATGGGTGCCGCGCTTGCTCACAATCGAACAAAAGCAGCGTCGAGAGGATGTTTCAATCGAGTGTTTGGCGATGTTTCGCAGTAACAAAGCCGAATTTTTGCGCCGATTCATAACCATGGATGAAACATGGGTCCACTACTTCACACCTGAAACGAAGGAACAGTCGAAGCAATGGACTGAAAGAAGAAAGCAAAAACAGTTCCATCGCAGGCAAGGTCATGGCGTCAGTTTTCTGGGATGCGCGTGGCATAATTTTCATTGATTACCTTCAGAAAGGAAGAACAATCAATGGCGAGTATTATGCGAACTTATTGCAGCGTTTGGGTGATGAAATCAAGGAAAAACGGCCACATTTGGCGAAAAAGAAAGTGTTGTTTCATCAAGACAATGCACCAGTTCACACATCCATTATCGCGATGGCCAAAATCAATGAGTTAAAGTTCGAATTGTTTCCCCACGCACCCTATTCGCCAGATTTAGCCCCCTCGGATTATTTTCTCTTTCCAAACTTGAAAAAATGGCTCGGTGGTAGAAGATTTACCAACAATGAAGAGGTGGAGTCTGCGGTTAATGGCTATTTTGAGGAGTTCAACGGTTCTTACTATAAACAGGCCATCGAAGCTATTGAACATCGCTGGGAAAAGTGTATCGAGCTAAAAGGAGACTATGTTGAGAAATAAAGATATTTTTTCCCAAATTTTTTTGTATTTTCTTTGTTAGGTCGGATACTTCTGGGACCACCCTCGTATATGACAACGTCGTCCATATAAACAAATAATTCCTGGCCCTGTAATCCTGATAGTATTAGATTCATTAATCTTTGGAAGGTAACAGGAGCATTTTTTAATCCGAAAGGCATGCGATCAAATCTATAATGCCCAAAAGGAATTGGGAAAGCAGTTTTATAACTATCGGCAGAATCCATTTTTATTTGGTGGAATCCGGAAACCAAGCCGCATACAGAAAAATATTGTGTCCTGTCTAATTGATCTAGAATGTCAACGATATTAGGTAATGAATACGCGGTAATGAATATCCGATTGTTTTTTTTCATTTAAAGCGCGGAAGTCTAAAACCATTCTCCATTTCTTGTTTCCTTTTGAGTCCTCTTTTTTCATCCATATGGGCGTATTGTAATATAAATTTACGATGCCTCCTTCGAACAGTTCTTCTACCTCCTTATTTATTTCCTCTTTATGAAGTTGCAGAAATTGTCGTGTGTTTATAGGTCGATCATTTATAGTGGGTATTTGATGCTGCAATACGTTAATTGCAGTTAATCGTTTCCCAGGAATATGAAATCTGTTCTGACTATTAATTATATTATAAGATTTATTATAATTTTCTTTTCTTGTGCGTTTAGGTGTTCTAATCAAAGCAATTCTATAATTTCTAAAAGCTTATCCTCTGTAGTTTTTTCAGATACTATCAGACATTTATGTGAAATTTTGTTAATATTGTAATTTTTAGGAGCTTCTATGGTTCCTCCTTTGTATTTTGACTTATATTTGTGCATGAAGTTATCTATCATTTCTTGAGATAGACTATGCATTGACTCTAGGATTTTTGGTTGTCTCTCTTTTTGCAATTATAAATTGTTTCAATATTTGGATCATATAATTATACTCTTTTTCTGCAAGTTAGTAAATTGAGAGGTTTGGTTATTATTTTCTGTAGATATTCCAATTCTTGGAAACTTTATTTTTTTCTTGAAAAATTTTTTTTTTAAGTATTAAGAAATTTTTTCCCTTAAATTTTAAATAGAATTGAGTCATATCCCATAGTGAGGTTTGGTTACTTTGCTCCTCGCGATCGACAGGAGTAGAATTTACCAGAGAAGTACGGAAAATTCCTCTGGAATTCTAGGATCAATTAAAATTTCAGGAAGACCTGGGAACTTCCCTCTCTAAAGATTTGGGAATTGGACAAATTTTCAGGAGGGGTTTGGTAATCTCCCCCTTTATGGATTCTGGAATCTGGAGCCTCGGGGAAGTTCTGGAAACCTTCTTCTAGATTTAAGTTTTTTTTTATTTTTTTATTTACTCTTTTAATTTTGTCTCCAATTTTTCTTTTAATTCCCTTTTCGTCTGGGTTTCGTTTTTAGTTACCGTCTCCGTTCTAATTAGTATTTCATTCTTTTCATTAGCTTTTCTTTTATTATTTTCTATAATTACTGCGTTTTCATTTTTATCCAAGATTTCCTTTTCACTATTACTGGAACTCGCGTCATTATTATTAAAACCTTTTTGACGATTCGATATATTTTCCGAATATTTGGAATCAGTATGTATAACAATGTTTCCTTTCTGATCATCTGATTTTTCGTGTTTGATTCGTGGTTACCAAACAATTCATTCAACGGTTTGAGGCGTAAAGTAGATACTTGAACTTCTACTTCTTCTCGTTCAGTGTATTTATTATTATTATTATTATTATTATTATTATTATTATTAGGCGTTAGGAACTCGAAAGCTCATCGCCCCAAATACCAAATCCCGCCACT
>NW_017305001.1:129401-138054 GCF_001594115.1 Trachymyrmex septentrionalis
TCAATTAGTTTTATATGCAGTTCGATGCCTCATCCATACGCGCCGCGTGACCTGCCCATCTTAATCGACGCGATTTTTGACATTAATAATATCCGGACTATTATATAATTGATGTAATTCTGCGTTGTGTAATTTTCTCCATTCGCCCGTTTCCTCATCGCGTTTTGCACCGATGATTTTTCGAAGTACTTTATTTTCGAAAGCCCTAAATCTTGTACTAAATCAGTGTACTTATAATATTTAAATATACCTTATCAGAGACATTTTGCACAATTGTATCTCTCAGGTAAATTCTAAGGGCTACCTTTAATCTAGGAATATATCCTATCCTTATCTCAGGGTTCTCTATTCTGACGTAAAATAATGATTCCGCGCGTGGAGCTGTTATTATGGTTTCCGGTGATAGGAAGGGTATTTTTTCTCCCAATGTATCTAAACATCCGTTTGCGTAGTCTATTTTTGAAGAAATCTGCTAAAAAAAAATTCGTTGCCTAATATGCCAGACTGTGAAATTGGAAAGTCATTAGATACAATGTGAAATATTATTTCTTTTCCAAAAAGTAGTAAGGTTATTTTTCCGAGAGTATAGACGGGATATTCATTTATGTTGTTTAGCTTTAAAATATTATTATAGTCGACAACATTGTTTATAGGTATAAAAACTCCTTTACTTACGTTCGATCCTAACCCGGTGTCTAACATAAGAGTTACAACGGGCATCGACTTGCAAAGATTCCCTTCAACAGTAGGCACGCGATCATGCTTACTGAATGTCACTATTACGGGTCGTATTTCTAACGCGTTTTTATTTATTGAGTCTTCTGAGACGTCGATGAGTGTAAGATCCGTTTGAACCTTTGTTGCATACCTGCCTTCGAGGGGCTGGAGTTTTCCTGATTGGTAGCTTTCCTCCGGAAATTTATTACTCGATACATAATTGACAAGTGTTGAGAATATGATCCGTTTCTTTACAATAGCGGCAGAATACGCTATTCTCGGAATTATACTATTGATTATTTTAAAAACAGCAATCCCTGGCAACATGTCCCGAATTGTTGCAATTCTGACAAACAATCTTTGATTTATTCTCAATACTACGTTTGGTATTTTGTCTTTGCCAACAGTTATTAGCGAGGTGACCAGCCTTGTCACATCATTAGCAAACAATAGAATTCTTACTCGGGGAGAAATTAGTATTATTATTAGATCGGCACATTTTAGCATTACTATATGCCCCGGTTTCGAGCATAGTTGATAAGAAATTATGTTAGGTTGCAGTACGTTCACGAGTCGTGAGGGATGGGGATCCCGCACTATTCGCGTTTTTTGCAAATTTGGTATAGCAGGATTTTGATCCCAAAATTGGATTGAGAGATCGATGGTAATTTCCTACAATCCGTGGCAGTGTGCCCCTTTTTATGATATTTCTGACAACTTGCTCTCGAATTTTGTAAAAGATCTTTTAAAGGACTCGGGCCCCGCCTTATCGTCTGTCCTTGTCGTCATTTGTTGCAGCTCTCTTTCTATTCGCAACGCGTCGGCTACTGTTTCTTGCACGCCCAGATATCTGACTATTCTCTGTTCTATTTCGGGTTTTAATCTTCTAATGAAACATTTGAATCTTTTTCTAAGGAAGCTTTGAAATTCTTGACCACAATATCGCGTGATTTTTTTATGCTTCTAAGATTTGTTTTCCCAGAATTTTAATTCTATTCGCGTATGTGACTTAACATACTTACATCTTCTTTGTTCTTTTGGTAAATGCAGCCTAATTTTCCTTGTAATTGATAAATATTTTTCGAGAGATATTTGTTTTAATATATATATATATATATAACACATCGGTCAATAAGTCCCCGGTCTAGCAAAGAAAACACAAGTGTTACATAAAAATTCGAATTTATTCATCAATATAGTTTCCTTTTAAGGCAATACAATCAGTCCAACGCCTTTCCAAACGTTCGATGCCGGTTTTGTAGAACGATTTTGGCTGACCCTCAAAATACGCATCAGTTTCGGCGATGACCTCCTCATCCGATCGAAATTTCTTCCCAGCGAGCATTTTTTTGAGCTCAGCGAATAGGAAATAGTCGCTGGGGGCCAAATCTGGCGAATACGGTGGGTGCGGGAGCAGCTGGAAGCCCAACTCGTTCAATTTAACCATCGTTGCCATTGGTTGTTTTTGATCCACAGTGAGCAAACGCGGCACCCACTTCGAACACAGCTTCCGCATCGACAAATGATCGTGTAAAATGGTAAAAACACTTCCCTTGGATATCTTTACGATGTCAGCAATATCATCCAGCTTTAATTTACGGTCGGACAAAACCAATTTATGGACCTGCTTGATTTTTTCGGGGACAACTGCCTCATTTGGGCGACCAGAGCGGTGTGCATCGTCGGTGTCCGTACGACCGCGTTTAAAATCAGCATACCAGTCGATAATTGTTGATTTGCCTGGGGCAGAGGTGCCATAATGTTTGTCCAACCACTGTTTTGCCTCAACGGTGTTTTTTCCCATCAAAAAGCAGTGTTTAATGAGCACACGAAATTCCTTTTTTTCCATTGTTATGAAAATAACCTAAAGCTATTCACTAAAGCTTCAATAACTCACACAATAATGATCCGAATGACATATACATTTGACAGTACGCCTAAAAGGGTCTGTTCTTTCGAACCACTATGTACTTTTTGTGTTAGTGGCGCTCTCTATGTGTCAGACCGGGGACTTATTGACCGATGTGTTATATATTTGTTTTAAATAATTAGTTAACTGGTTACGCCATCAAAATCTTATATAGTACGTCGCGCTTCACCGACTATTCGGGTTTATTCTTATTATTTTTGTAAATTGCGATTCGGCCTCTACAGGCAACATAGATTTTGCTTCTTTACATCCCTCAATAAAATATATTATTAGGATATTCTGTCCATCAAAGAAGGAGACGGCTTCAACGACATATTTTAGCGCAGTAAACGAGTTGTGAGTCGCCATTTCGTTAGACTTTTTTTCGAAAATAATTTACTGGATTCACCATTCTGGCTGAATAGTGACGCTTTCTGGATCGTCAGAATCGCTAGGTACAAGGGTTTCTGAATTGTATGAAATTTCCAATTCGTTAATTGAAAATTCTACAATTTCGATTTTAGATTCAGAGGGCCGGATAAGAGTAGAAGTGTGTGGTGTATCGTATGTACTTGTTTTTATTTTATTTCAAATTTTCTATCGCGGTCTTATAAAGGTTTTCTACTTTTGATTTATTATTGATAGATCTTGTATTCATTCCGTTTCTCAAGATTGCAATCTTTTATCCCAGACGAGCTCCCAATTTTCAAGTTCTGTTACGTTTGAGTTCCGCATGCATGGAGCTGAGGAGGAACGTAATAGGAACCGTACAACCGTTCGGGCTGCGTCCAAGCTCCGGACCGTAAGGGGAAGGAGCGGCTCAAGCGGGAAGCACTCCGCTTTGTCTTGAGGCTCTCGAGGAGCTGGGAGTCGAAAAGGAGACCAAGTAAAAACCTCTTTCGAGGTCGACGCTCCGCAGAGCAAACCACGCACTTGTTAAGATCTGAATCTGGGTCAGAGTGCCGTGAGGCGCATTTTGACGCCAGATGTGCCAGTGCGCTCGTGTGCCCTTCTTTTCGGTCTTGGAAGTGAATCCAAGTGACCGGGAAGAGGAGCGTGCAATCGCGAGCTAACGTCTATGGATACAAGGAGGTGTTGGTAAAATTAAAATAGTTGGTCTTCTGATTACATAATATAATTAGAAATGATTGTCGTTACATGATATAAAAATTATCATTACTAAATTATTATTGCATAATTATATTTGGTTATCCGTTTTTTTTGTTAAAATAATATACATATATGTGTGTGCGTGCGTGCGTGCGTGCGTGCGTGCGTGCGCGCGCGCGTGTGTGTGTGTGTGTGTGTTTGTAGTGTAGTGTAGAGAATGGAGCGAGTTGAAAATTTAATTTATATAGTTGTGATTTATAATTAGAGAACGGGTGAGTAATCAATAGGAAGAATTAAAATTTCTGCAAGTGTGATAAAGGGAAATGGACAATCCTGAAGATAGACGAGAGCAGAAGAATGGCGTGTACGGGATGCCCAGTAAGAGAGGAGATCGGTTGTGATGGTAATTGTGTGGAGATTAGAAGATTCAAGAGGGGAGAAAGAAGAGAGTTGGTTGTTGGGAAGATCGGGAAATTGGAAATCGACGTCCGGAACAGTCTGTGGACTCGGGTATGGCGAAAGGAAATCGAATGGTTTGAGGAATTTGTTCGGATGTATGGAAAGGATTGGCACGGGGGAGTAGAAAATCTCTGTCGGTAGAGAAAAGGTGGACAGAGGGGGAGGTGTTGCTGGTGTCTCTATTGCGTTTCGATTCTCCAATGGTCAAGCGCTGGGGATGGAATCGCAGGGGCGACGGTCGGACACGGGTAAGATCCTATTTCGAACAGCCCGTCGGCGTGAGGGAACGACGACAATAATGCTACGACGTTGAGGCGTTATAGTTCTGTTAGAACTCTGGGGGGTAATGGTCTCGTTAGAACGCATTGCAACGTTCATTTATTTAATAAAGAGGGTGGGGCGAAAAAAGAGACAACAAAAATGGCAATAAGAAAAGAGAAAAAGAAAAAAAAACAAATAAGATGATAATGATGATTGGAAAGGGAAGAGGGAGGGGTGTCGCCACTTATTTGTGGCGACAAGACCGAGATGAAGTTGATTGAAAAAAAGGCTTGTTGTTCACAATAACTTGCGAGTTACTCAGAGCTGAAGGTATTGGCTCGGAGGCGATGATAATTCGGTATAATTTAGTTGATTCTCAATAGGTTACACTGACTCGATAAATATTTAATTTAATTTGATTTAATTTAATTTAGCTTATTGCAAAGCTATATGAAAAAGACTACATGTTAACAGAGTAATAGATATAAAATATACAATAGGTTATAGTTAAGATAATCATAAATACAATAAATAATTGTAGTTTGCAAATGATTACGCGTCAGCAAAATTGCTGTTACAAAGCCTACTAGTAACAAAACAGAATGAGACATAAGAGATAAACTAATAGCTAAAATTATACACACACATACACCTACCCACCCCCCCCCACACACACACACACACACACACACACATACACACACACGCGCGCGCGCGCGCGCATACACCCGCGAACGCACTAATTACATCAGTCTTGTTTAAATACTGTGAGTGACGCAATAAAACGCGAGGCAGCGAAACGAAAGAAGGATGGAGAGGGAGAGGTTTTTATTGAATCAGGAAGGGAATTAAAATGTTTGACAGAAGTGTAGAAAAAAACGGCACGGAACTTAGCGGACCGATATATGGGAAAGGATAAGTAATTTTGGTATCTGATAACAAGAGGGTTAAAAGAGGAATGATGCTCAAAGTTCAACTGAAGGAGCCTTCGCATAAAGGAATATTGGAACGAAGGAGGAAAAATACAAGACAGCATAGGAGAATAAAACGCTGCCAAATTTTAAGCCGGCCAGATCTCTGGTAATAAGGAGATATATGATCCTATTTACGAACACAATAGAAGAAGCGGAGACAAGAATTTTGAATACGCTGTACACGATTTAGCAAATGTTGGTTAAGAGCAGGAACGTAGACAACATCAGCGTAATCAAATAGAGAAATAACAAGTAATTAAGAGGTGAGGAGTTTTTGAGAACAGAAAAGGATGTGGCGAAGGGGATAAAGAAGACGTAAACGAATATAAGCAACGACACTTGACGGCTACGTGTGACTCAAATGATCATGAAGAGTTAACATGGACACCAAGAATCTTAATAGAAGAGGAGTGAGGAATTGGAATAGAATTAAGAGAAATGTCAAAGGACTGAATACGGGATAACAATGTTGTGGAACTGACAGCAAGGATGATTTAGAAGGATTTAAATGCAGGGCAGTATTAGTGAACCATTCGGTTCACCGTACCGAATCATAGATTTTAAGTCTGTATATAGAGTAGAACAGGTTGCTAAAACATCAAATAGATGAAAGGATTTGAGAAGAATTACGTCATCTGCATACATGAAGCGTTTGGAGGACAGAAAAACATTAGACAAATCAGAGACAAAAATATTAAAGAGTAAAAACATTAAAGAGTAAAGATTGTAGAATGGAACGCTGGGGAACACCAGAGAGAACGGCACGAGTAGATGAAAAAAGAGAAAAAGAATTATATACGAGGACTTGCTGTGTGGTTTGTAAGGAACGAGCAGATTAGAGAGCAGGATGGGAAAGACCGCATAACTTCAGTTTATCTAAAAGTAGATCATGATTGACGGTATCGAAAGTGAAGTCCAGCGCAATGATGGAAGTAAGGTGAACAATTGTCGAAATTACGAAGCACGACATAAAGAGATGCGAAGCAATTCCGTCGTCGTGCTGTGAAATCGAGAATTAGACTGATAGGAGAGAAGGATATTAGAATTGGAGACAAAAGCATTAAACTGTGAGAAGCACATATACTCAAGCAGCTTTGAGAGGTAATGGGGGAGCGAGATAGGGCGAAAAGATGAAGGAGAAAAGGGGTTATTAATTTTAGGAATGGGAAGAACAATTGAGTGTTTCCAGGAGGAGGGAAAGGTACTGTGAGAGAGCGAGAAATTTAAAATATAGAGAAGGGGATCAAGACATTGAGAAAGGCATAGTAGGAGCATGCGACCAGAGAGATCAAGAGGTCCAGCGGAAGTCAGGGGTTTAAAAATATTGTAAAAATTAGAAGTGATTGGAACAAAATTGAAGGTCGAGGAAACGTGAGGAGAGAGGGAAAGAGGGCGAGCAAAAGAGCTAGAGGAATAAGACGAAGAAGGTAGAGTGTCAAGAAAATGATTATTCAAGGGAGAAGAGTTTTTGAGGTGCAAAGGTATAGAAGCAGAGGAGAATTGTGCACCGCTAAGGGTACGGAGATTTTTCCAGAATTAGAGCGAGGAATCAGTTGTAAGAGAGGTAGAGAGGAAGGACTTTTTCTCACGATAAACAGCAATATTCACATCGTTCCGCAAATTCTTGTAGCACTGCCAGTCCGCAAGAAACTGAGATCGCCTAAATCTAAGAAGAACACTCTTCAGCTCAATGAGCTGTCGGACTGCATTTAGCCACAGCGCGGGGGGACGAGAAATACGCCTACAAATAATCAGGGCGAATCGGTCAAAAATTGCAGTAAGAGAGGCCGTAAAGTAAGAAACTTATCAACATGTGACGCCGCATATAAAGGGGACCAGTCTATCAGCCCCAACTCATACTCGATGTCTTCAGGTCTGATTGCATGAATGTTATGCGAGACAGACACACGACCAGGACGATGTGGAATAGCCAGCGTCGCATGGATGATAAGATGACTCATACTGATCGCATCGGTGGCTCCGCACTCAACAACATTAATGCTCGACGAGACAAAAATTAGATCCAAGGTGATTGCCGAATTACATGTTAAGCGAGTTGGAGCATCAATTAATTGTCTAAGAGAAAACAGCGATGCAATATCGACAGTTTGGCGTGCGTGCGTGCGTGCGTGTGTGTGTGGGTCAGAATGGGACTTATTCTGCGAATGAGGGTGATCTGAATTTCTTTGTTGATCCCAGCACTCCATGGAGGATTGCCACTCAGATGTGGAGGCTCCGGTTGAGTCACAATGCGGTTAAGTCTCACTCGGTGTTACGCACTTTTACTGGGAGACTGGTAGAGTGTTATAAACCGGTAAAGTGTATACAGGGAATGTGCTTACGGAGCGACATAACTTGGAACGATCGGAGGTAGTTGGAAGATGAAATTATTACGAAGACCGGCACAATAATAACGTTTGGAAAATGACTAACGACTGAGACCGGCAGAGTAACATTTGGAAAATGACTGACAACCGAACGTTTTCTCGTGGAGGACCTCTTTTTATATTGGCGAGTTAGTGGTGCAGAGTGCACATCTCGCGTGTGCTGTTGGTCTAATATAGGATTAGGATTAAGGATATCGGTTGTGAAATGGGATACAGAGGTATGTGTCTAAGACAACTTTCGTCATCGACTATTTGCAGAATGTCCAATAGTTTAGAGCCACATGTATCATTTATTATAGACAACTGCTGTTTTATAATTCTAATCTATTTTTTCTTCCTGTTCCTCGGGATAAAGTTCGCCTATTTGGCACTTGGTTCAAATATCTAATCCAACTCTGTCCCGAGTGGATTATTAGTTCAAAAAGGTAAATGTTATTCGGCTCGTCGCTATTGTAACCTTTCATGGTAGAAACAGATGGTCTACCGGTGTTACTTGTTAATAATTCTTATGGTAATGACGAAAGTTTTAGTCGAAGAAAAGAACTGTGGGGTCCGGACGTAACATCCCCCGCGTTAGACAAATATTGGGGTTCGTGTTACGCAATATTTGCAGCCTAAACCGGTTCTTTTCTTTTATTAGGCCCATATGCCATCTCGGGGCTGGAGGATCCACACTTAAGCCCATTTCACTTACATGCGCATCCTGAGGCATATTGGAAAGAAGTAGATACGAATGATAAAAACTCTTTCTTTTATTCCTTCGTACTCCTTATTAATTTCGCACGTAGTATAGCGGTTATTTTTGTAAGAAGCAGGAAGGAATAATTGGCGACCCC
>NW_017305001.1:138202-149834 GCF_001594115.1 Trachymyrmex septentrionalis
TATAAATATATATATATATATATATATGGTATTTTCTGTTCAAGGTTGCATTGTTGCAGAAGTACATTTCTGTATAGTTGACTTATCTGAGTGCGTATATGTTTTTCTACATATACAAATTTAGAATTCATATAGGTGAAAATATCAAGATTTTCGGATTTATATTGTTTATCAAATACTTTATTATCAGGTGTCTTGAAAATTAATAATTTTGGATGTTTGGTTAATATAGCGTGTGTCCACACATTACTTCTTCTCTCTTTTTCGTTAAAGCAAAGACAGTATCTTGCGAGTTTAAAGTATAAACTACTACTTGTGGTTATATGCCGATATTATCCATTAATACTTCTGTAATTCCAGTGTAAAGCACGCCAAAATTAAGTTTTCCGCATGAGTATGGATAATGGATTCCAATAAGTGTCGCCTCCTTCTATGTCCATACAATGGGTGGTGGCAAATTCGCAGGCTACTCTCGATCGTAGTATTATTTGTTAGTATTTAATCGTACAGTAGCTTCGTAATCTACTAATATAAACGTCAGGATTGCTAAAACAATGACGTCCATCCATGTTCCATAAGGATCGGAGTAAGTACAATACTTCCGTGACACATTCCGTTATCTACGTGTCCTGCTAAGGTGGCGGGTCGAGAAACCGTCTAGTTTGATTTTAATTCTGTTATATAAACATGTCCCATTCGGAAATAACCGAGGGTATACATGCGTTCGCATGTTCCACGAGATGTTTCTTGCATGTACGAGTATTTACCATTTTGAACATCCATGGTGTGAGAGAACATCCCACATTTTTTAACCGTTCTATCGACTTCAATCTTACATTGTATGGTTTTGAATTCGTCGACTTGGATGAGTTGTATAAATTTTTGGGTCTTATTTACGTTTTGTGGGGGAATATCGCATTCTCAATATTAAGTAGTGACATAGTAGTTATATTTGTTAACGGATCCGCAATCATAGTCTATTATCCCGTAAGTTTCATGAATCCATAGTGTTAATAATATTATTGTTATTATTGTGATTTTTCTTATCCGGGGATCCATCTGAAATTTTGATTTAGTAATAATTAATACTATTATTTATTTAGTTATTGAGAACTGGTTTTATATGAGAAATTCGTAATCGATTAGGATGCACTATACTACTGTTTTTTTTTATTCGAATTTTTACGTTATTTCGATTTAATATTTCCAAAATTTCGTGGGTCCTGTATATTGATTCCCAAATTTGCATGGTTTAGGTCCCTTTAATAAAAATATATGATCTCCAGGTTTGAAGGTTTGTGGGTTTATTTTCTTATCGTAATGTTTCTTAGATTTGATCTTAGCTTCAACGATATTTTCGCGAGCATTTTTCTACAAAACATGGACTTGTGTAACTAAGTTTATCAGATAATCGTTGTAGTTTGCCAGTTTATCTTCAGGAATTAATAATTCATTCGACGGAATTCTTGCTATTTTCCCGAACACTAGCTCGTATGGAGTGTGATAGCCTCGTGGACATTGGTATTATAATTAAACATTGCTAATTCGATCCATCTATCCCATTGCTTTTGTTCATTTGTATATTGTTTTAAATATTCTCCTAACGAGTGATGCGATCTCTCTAGTGATCCGTTTGATTGAGGATAAAAAACTGTTATGCGAAATTTGCGAATTTTAAATATTTTCGCTACTTTCTTCATTAAATCACTAATAAAGTTACTTCCCTGATCCGTTAATATTGTTTTAGGTGCTACTAATACGCAGATAAATCTGTCAACAAAAGTTCTGTTTTTGTCTCGGAAGTTTGATCTGACAAGGCTATTCCCATGCAGAATTTAGTCAGTTGATCTTGTAGTGTTAAAATATACTCATTTCTTCTTGCGATTCTAGGAAGGGAGTCCCACGATATCCATTGCAACTTTATTGAAAGAAGATCCCGGTGTATCAGTAATCATAGGTTATTTAGTTTTTACTCTTATTAGTTTTTTCAATTAACATTGCAAACATTGTTGAATATGCCGTTGTACGTCTGATTTTAAATTTTCCCAGTAATAATTATTGTATGTTTTATTCTATGGTATGTTTTCGTAACGCCTCGGTGTCTACCCGTAGGCAAGCAATGCATTTCGCCGATTATAATAGGACGTAGATCTTTAGAAGGATATTTAATTAATCCATTGCATATTATTAGTTTAGTTGTTGAATCGGTAAAAGCCAACTGTAATAAGGATTTGATATCATTCCATTTGGTACGTTGTTGACAAAATCCGTTTTCGCTATACTAATGGTTTCTAATTTTAGATTTTCTACGGTGGCTCGTAAATTTTTTATTACTGGGGAAATTTGAGAGAGAGTCATCGTTGGACCTTCACGTTGCCCTTCGCTAACGAGTAAGGCAACATGGTAATATTTTTTATATTTCATGGCTTTGGCTTCGCCCACGGTGAGATCTTTCAGGCAATGGATCTTGTTTCTTTCAAAAAGTTTCTGTGAATCTGAATCTAGTGGTCTTCTATCGGTGATCGACAAAATACGCGACATTATCCTTGCGTAAAAACAATAAATCGCGACTATTTATTATGTTATTTTTGGTTATTTTTATTTTCAGTCCTTGATTGTTGTTGTTCTTATGATTATCCGATACTTCATCGTCTTCATCGTCAGTGCTTGCATTTTCTTCTGTATCTCTTTCTTTGTCAGGTGGATTATCTCCATCTTTCACTTCTTCGATTTTGTCTTCATCTTCCTGCGGTAATATTTCCCGATGAACGTTTTTCTTTTTTGTTTGACTTCGAGTTTACTTTCTATTATACAATAGTTAGGAGGCTCATGGATTAATACTTCTTTGGTAATTTGAAATCTCGATGGTTTACACAGTTCTTCATGTGTGAATGGTATTGAGTCTGTTTTTGGCGAAAGAATCATTGTCGGGCAGCTAATCTTCATCTTTCTCATCGTCGGAAAGATATAATTTAAAATTTTCATCTTCTTCTTCTTCTTCATCGGTTTCTTCTAACATTCTATAAATCATTTCTTTGTCTTTTGGATCGTCAAGATTTAAGAATCTATTAGGATTAATTACATTACATTTTACTTCCTTAAGATTTACAGGTTCCTTGATAGAGCGTGAGCATTTACGTTGGTTTTACCTGCTTTATGTACGACATTATAATCATATTCGGAGAGCTTTAACCTTCAGTGCAGTATTCTCATGTTTGCATCTTAACTTGTGCATTCATAAACCAGAGTAATGATTTATGATCTGTGACCAATGTGAATTTTCGTCTGTATAAGTATGGTCGGAAATGTTTAACACAATATACTATTTGTTGGAAAGATCGCGATTCACACCAAGTCGATACATCGATATCGATCGCCATCTGCAGTACGATGTCAATTCCTTTGTTTCCCGTACTGCTGCGCATTACTCTTCTGTACGACGTGCGTCCGAGATCACACGCGTTTCACTAGTCTGTACCTTCGCTCATTAAATCCGACTCTCTTTGGTCCGTGCTACCTCCGTACATCGAACACGGCTTCGACAGGTTATGGGCCCAGTCGCGCCCGGGAAAACGATATACGAGTGAAAGTAAGAAGAAAGAGTCGAAGTGAATCGGTTTCGGCCTCTCACGCGGACGATTGGTTAGAGTGACTTGCAAAAATGAGTGCGGCCGGCTCAACGCGCATCAAAGCGCTCGGCAAGGACAACTACGACACGTGGAAGTTGCAAATGCAGGGGGTGCTGATCAAGAATGACGCGTGGGCGT
This sequence comes from Trachymyrmex septentrionalis, assembly GCF_001594115.1. NCBI lineage: Eukaryota > Metazoa > Arthropoda > Insecta > Hymenoptera > Formicidae > Trachymyrmex > Trachymyrmex septentrionalis. Next base: position 141,970 of record NW_017305001.1, read on the forward strand.
ACGTGAGCGGTTTTCTCGCACAGCCGACACACGTGGCCGGAGACGCAGCCCCGGCGAGCGCCACGACACAGTGGAAAGTCAACGACGGCAAGGCCAAGTCGGACATTATACTTTCCATCAGTCCCAGCGAGCTGAAGCAGATCAAAGGATGCGAGACCTCGAGGGACGTCTGGCTAAAGCTGGAAAGCATATACCAGTCCAAGGGGCCCGCCCGGAAAGCCACGCTGTTAAAACAATTAACGCTGCAGCGAATGGAAAATAGCGGCGACGTACGCGACCACGTGCGCCGTTTTTTCGACGCAGTCGACAAGCTTGGTGAGATGGAGGTCGACATTCATCCCGACCTGCTGTCTATCATGCTGCTCTACAGCCTGCCGTCCAGCTATGAGAACTTCTGGTGCGCGATAGAATCCCGCGACGAGCTACCGTCACCGGAAACGCTACGCGTAAAGATCGTCGAGAAAAGCGACGCGAGATCGAGCGACGCAGCTTGAGCCCCCGTGCAGAACGCGCTATACGCCAACAAAGGCGGAAAGAAGGCGCGGAAGCCGAGACGACCTACCACCAGGAAGGAAGACGCCGCTGCGGGCAGCGAGTTCAAGTTCCGCTGCCACAGGTGCGGCACCGTGGCACCAAGGCGGCCAAATGCACGAAGAACGTCATGAGTGAGAACGACTCGCGCGAGAAAGAGAAGAAGAGCAAGGCAACGAGTTTGCGCGCGTTGGTATGCCCGAGCGCAGGGGGGGGGGGCGCGCTGCGCGCCGAACCACGCACCGCGACGTGCTATGGTGCCTAGACAGTGGCTCCACCTCCCACCTGAGTAACTCGGCACTCGACTTCGACACGATCCGTGCCGAAAAAGGTATCGAACTGAATTTGGCAAACGGCTGCTCAACGAGCATACGCGCGAGAGGTGAGGTATCCCTAAGCGCCAACGTCCTAGGTAAGGTCAAAGATTTTCGTTTGATTGACGCCCTACATGTTCCTGACCTGCGCACTAACCTCCTGTCAGTCGGAAAGATCACTGACAAAGGCTACAAGGTCATTTTCAACAGGGACACGGCCACCGTTTGTGACAGCCAAGACGTCGTCAAACTGGTCGCCGATCGCGTGAACGGATTGTACTACGTACGCGACGCATCGAGCCGTTCAAGCAATGGAGTGGGGGAAGCAGCTTGCCATTCCACGGATGTCGAATCTCTCGAAACATGGCACCGACGACTGGGTCATCTGAATGAGAGATACTTATTGGATGCTGTAAGGGATCAATCGATGCTCGGCATCAGACTCTCGACACCCAAGGGGAAGTTGGCATGCAGCACTTGCGTGAGGGCCAAGATGACGAGACCCCCTTTTTTCAAAAAGAATGACCGCGTCACGCAAATACTGGAGATTGTGCATTCCGACGTATGCGGCCCTATGCGCATCGAATCGCACGGACGAGCGAAGTACTTCGTCACCTTCATTGACGACCATTCCAAGTGGTGTGAGGTACGTTTCTTGAGGTCCAAGGGCGAGGTCACCGACGCTTTTAAGGAGTATAAAGCTCGGATGGAGAATCTGAAGGACAGGAAGATCAAATACCTCCAATCGGACAACGGGAAGGAATACAAGAATCTCGCTTTCGACACCTTCCTCGCCGAGCATGGGATCGCGAGAAGGCTGTCGATGCCCTATCATCCGGAACAGAACGGGACTGCCGAACGGAAGAACAGAACCCTGCTGGACACAGCGAGGTGCTTGCTGTTACAGTCGGGACTCCCCGGATCGTTTTGGGCCGAAGCCGTCTCGAAGGCAAATTACATTAGGAATAGAATTCCCAGTTCCAGCCTCGGGGGCAAAACCCCCTTCGAGATGTGGACAGGAAGAAAACCAGACGTGTCACATTTTCGCGAATTTGGTTGCAGGGCATTCTGCTTGGACACGGAACCCGGCAAAGGGAAGTTCGACCTTTGGAGCAAACCAGCAATATTCCTGGGATACTCCGAATCTTCGAAAGGCTACAGGATGTGGTCAGTCAAGGAGAAAAAGGTCATCCTGTCGCGCGGTATGACCTTTGCAGGCGCTCCTGAGGATGCGCCGACCGCGCAATCCGACCCAAAGACCACGCAATCAGTCACGATTCTAACAGCGACGAGGAGGCGCCTCGACCTCAGCGGGGAAGGGGCCCTGGGAGGCCTCGTATGATTCATACGGGACATAGCGACGTCCGGGACAGCGAGGACGTCCCCGCCGCCAGCATCAGCCACCTCGAGAGGATGCAGAATTCGAGGAACCGGACCTAGTGAATCTGGCCGAAGTACCGCTCAGGTGCGCCATGCACAGCAATGATGCGGAACATTGGCTGAAGGCCATAGTTTCGAAAGTCGAATCCATCCTTCAGCATGACACATGGAAGTTGGTCGACCGTCCCAAGGACAAAGAAGTCATCGGGAGCCGCTTTGTGCTTCGAAACGAGTACCACTCCGACGGAGCCCTGGAAAGGAGAAAGGCTCGCCTCGTGGCAAAGGGTTTCGCACAGCGCCCCGGCTTTCATTTTAACGAGACTTTTGCGCCGGTGGCGCGCATGAGCTCAATTCGCTTGCTGACGGCATTGAGTGCTCGACGTGGCATGCATATCCGGCACTTGGATATAGCTTCAGCTTATCTGAACGGAGACATCGACGAGGAGCTGTTCATGGAGCCCCCGCAGTTGTTGGAAGACGCTCTGAGAACCATATCAACTGACCGGTCCAACGGCAAGGCCATGAGAGAAAAGGCTGCCTCGATGCTCAAGGAAATGCAGACTGGAGACAAGGTATGCCTACTCAGGAAGACCTTATACGGTCTTCGACAGGCCGGTAGGAGCTAGCATCGAACACTTGACGCGTCCCTACGAAGAATCGGCGCGAAGCAGACGAACGCCGACCCATGCGTGTACACCATGGATGGGCGAAACGGACTCTCGTACATTCTGGTCTACGTCGACGACATCCTGTTTTTCTCGAACGAACCGGACAGATCCGAGAAATTCAAATCGGAATTGAGTCGCGACTTTGAGGTAAAGGACCTTGGGGACATCAAGTATTGCCTGGGGATGGAATTTTCCCGGAAAGAAGGCAGTATCATCATAAACCAATGAGGATACATCAGAGATGTGATGAACAGATTCGGCATGGAGGACTGTAAGACAGTTAGCACGCCCGTGGACATTCATTTGAAGCTGAACAAGCCGAATCGCGAGGCAGACGACGAGATACTTAAACTGCCATATCGCGAACTAATAACTCTCTTATGTACCTAGCTGTATGCACCAGACCCGACATCGCCCACGCCGTAAGCTATTTCAGCCAATTCAACGAGAACTTCGGCAAGGAACACTGGGCGGCAGGGAAGCGCATCATCAGGTGATCCTGAGGGGAACCATCGACGCTGGAATCGAGTTCAAACCGAACTCGATCACCTTGAACGGATTCGTGGACTCCGACTGGGGGACCTGCCCTGTAGACAGACGCTCATACACGGGGTACATCTTCCTCTTGAACGGAGGGCCCGTTTCCTGGGATTCGAAGAAGCAAAGGACTGTGGCACTTTCTTCGACAGAGGCCTAATATATGGCCCTAAGCGAGGCCACCAAAGAATCGATATACCTGAACAGTTTTCTAGTCGAATTAGGATTTGGAAAACTGGCGGATGGTGTCGTATTCAACGACAATATCGGAGCAAAGAAGCTTGCCGAAAACGCAACTTTTCACGCGCGGAGCAAGCACATCGACATACGACATCACTTCATCCGGGAGGCTTTGAGGGATCAGAAGATTATTATTCGTCATCTACCCACTGAAGACATGCCTGCCGATATGATGACAAAGGGGTTATCGAAGGGAAAGCATCAGAAGTGCTCGAGACTCTGCGGATTAAGAGACTTACCCGCGTGTTTCGATTAGACTTTATGCAAATCGAGGGGACGTGTTGGAAAAATCGCGATTCACACCAAGTCGATACATCGATATCGATACATCTGTAGTACGATGTCATTTCCTTTGTTTCCCGTACTGCTGCGCATTACTCTTCTGTACGACGTGTGTCCGAGATCACTCGCGTTTCACTAGTCTGTACCTTCGCTCATTAAATCCGACTCTCTTTAGTCCGTGCTACCTCCGTACATCGAACACGGCTTCGACACTATTTCTAACGCTTCCTTTTCATATGTATCATATTTTAATTCGTTGTCGGTCAAGGTTCGTGAAGCGTATGCTATTGATTGGTCTTTATTTATTTTGCCTTGTGATAAGATGCCTCTCACGGCTATTCCAGAAGCGTCTGTTGTTAAAATAAAAGGTTTTGAGAAATCAGGGTATCGTAAAACAGGCTCTTCACATAATCTTTATTTTAATGTCTCAAACGATTCTTCTTGAGCAGATGCTCATTTGAAAGCCGTGTCATTCTTTAATAAATTTGTTAGTGCTTTCGCTAATTTCGAGAAACTTGGTATAAATCTGCGATAATATCCTTCTAGTCCTAGAAATTGTTTAATATTTTTTGAAGTCTTCGGTCTCGGAAAATGCTTTACGGCGTCTAATTTTTTAGGATTCGGTCTGACTCCATCCTTGCTGATTACGTGTCCTAAATATGTTACTTTTGTTTTCAAAAATTCGCATTTGTCCGGCTGTAATTTTAGATTAGCTCTACGAAGTCGATCTATTAATAGATTATAATTTCTTTCGTGTTCCTCTAACGATGCGGCATATATAACAATATCATTCATATAAACAAATAATTCCTGGCCTTGTAATCCTGATAGTACCAGATCCATTAACCTTTGGAAGGTGGCGGGAGCATTTCTTAATCCGAAGGGCATGCGATCGTAATGCCTGAAAGGAGTTGTAAAAGCGGTTTTATGACTGTCCGCAGAATCCATTTTTATTTGGTGGAATCAGGAAGCCAAATCACATACGGAAAAATATCGTGCTCCGTCTAATTGATCTAAAATGTCAACAATATTAGGTAATATGGATATGCGTCTCCGACAGTTTTTTCGTTCAGTGCGCGGAAATCTAATACCATTCTCCATCTCTTGTTTCCCTTCAAAGTCCTCTTTTTTCGGGACTATTCATATTGGTATATTGTAAAGCGACTGAGAAGGTTTTACGACGCCTCCTTCGAGCAGTTCTTCGACCTGCTTATTTATTTCCTCTTTATGAAACCGTGGAAATCTGTATTGTCGTGTATTTATAGGTCGATCGTGTGTTGTAAGTGTTTGATGCTGCAATACATTAGTTGCAGTTAGTCTTTCTGCAGGAATATGAAATCTGTCTTGGCTACTAGATATAACAGATGTTAAGATTTATTACGCTTTTCTCTTTTTGTGCATTTAAATGTTTTAAGCGTAATAATTTCACAATTTCTGTAAGTTTATTTTTATTCCTCCGATAATATAAAACGTTCGAGCGGCATATTATTCTTTTCCGTTCTCTTCTCTCGTTTCGATTTACGTTTGCGCATAAATTTTTCTATTATTTCTTGATTGGGATTGAACTCGAGTTGATGCAAGAATTTTCGAAGATGGGTTATTTTTCTTTTTGCAATTATAAGGAGATTTGAGATTAGAATTACGTAGTTGTATTCTTTTTATTAATTCTTCCAAGATAACATGTGAGATTTCATTATTATTATCCGTGGATATTCCAATTCTCAGGAATTTTATTTTTTTAGACGTTAATGTGTCTTTTCCCTTTAATTTTTGTGAATAAGATTGAGTCGTATTGCGCAGGTAGGTTTGGTTACTTCCTTCCTCGCAATCAACAGGAGTAGAATTTACATGGAGGTACGGAAACCTTCCCCTGGAATTCTAGGATTATACAAATTTTCAGGAGAAGTTTGGAAATTTCTCTCTCTCCAAGGATTTGGGATTTGGACAAATTTTTAGGAGAGATTTGAAAATTTCCCTCTCCAAGGATCTTGGAATTGGATAAATTATTAGGAGGCATTTGGTGACTTCCCTCTCTAAGGATTTTGGAATTAAATAAATTATCAGGAGAGGTTTGGTGACTTCCCCCTCTAAGGATTTTGGAATTGGATGAATTATCGAGAGAGGTTTGGTAACTTCCCCCTCTATGGATTTTTGAATCTAGAGTCTTGGAGAAGAATTGAAAATCTTTCTCTAGATTGAAATTTTTATTTAAATTTATACCTTAGTTTTTCTCTTTAATTTTATTTTCAGCCTTATTTTGGGCAGAGTTGTTAGATGTTACATTCTTTTCAATTGCAGTTTCCCCGTCATCTGGTTTCGACGTTACGTCTTCTTTATCATTTATAGTATTGTCAGCGTTGCTGTAGAATACTTCACAATTCTTTTGGTTGTTTTCTGGGTATACAAATTTGGCCTGCATATCCGCAGTCTCTATTCGATATCCTTCGTAGTTATCGAATAATTCATTTAAATGTTTAAGGCGTAAGAGAGAGGTTGGGACTTGGACCTCTATTTCTTCGTCCAGAGTACTTATAACATTTAAAAACTTTTCCAGAGACATTTTCTACTATGATGTTCCCTAAATAAATTCCATGAATTATTTTTATTTTCGAGATATATCCTATTTTTATCTCGGGATTTTCTATTCTCACGAGAGAACAATGATTCTGTTCGCGGAAATGCTGTAATGGTTTCTGGAGAAAAGAAAGATATAGTAATTCCTGATATGTCTAGATATTCTTTCGAGTAATCTATTTTTCGAGGAAGTCTGTTTGAAAAAATCATTACCCAATATGCCTGATTGTGTGATTGGAAAATCGTTTGCTACAATATGAAAAGTTACTTTATTTTCAAAAAGCGGTAAATTGATTTCTCCAAGAGTATAAACAGGATATTCATTTATCCCATTTAATTTTAATATATTATTATGATTGACAGTGGTATCCCTTGATATAAATTTTTCTTTAATTATGTTTGGCCCTGAACCGGTGTCTAACATAAAAATTATATATGGAATTCGCAAAGCTTTACTTGAATGGTGGGCACGCGACTATGTCGAGATTTATCGTTACAGGTTGCATTTCTGTATTTTTACATACTGGGTTTTTTGTGGCGATGGTAGGTGTGAAATTTGTGCAGATCACTGTTGCACACCGGACTTTGAGGGGCCATCGGAGTTTTCCTGATTATTTATTCGCCTTCTGTTGTTATTTGCGATACGTAATTTACAGTTGTCAAGGAGATGCCCTTGGTCTTTATAATAGCGACAGAATAGCGGGCCTGAAGATGTAGCGTCTTGTCTCATTTTAGATCGACAATCTTTGGCGACATGTCCAAAATTATTACAAATGTGACAAACAATTCTTGTCTTATTTTCCGAATTACGTTATTCGTTTTGCTTTTTCCTACAATTGTTGGCCGAATTGTTGACCAAGCTTATCACACCATATTGACAGATTATAGCAGGCTTATTCCAGTTATTGTTATTAATATTACGACTTGGATGACGGAGATCGAGGAGGAGGCTAAGGAGTTTGCGGGGGAGGCGAAGGTATTTGAGGGGAGGCGAAGATGTTTGAGGGGGAAGTGAAGGTGGTCAAAGGGGAGGTGAAGGTAGTTGAGGGAGAGGTATAACCTCTAACTAGATAGGTATAGCCGGCAGAGCCGGTAGTGATGAGGGTGGTGGTGGTGGCAAATGGTCCTCGGCTGGGCGGCTCCGATCTCGCGAGTCCCCGAGATTTCTCCGGAATTCTTCGTCCAAGAGTCTCCGCGCTTCTCGGTAGGCCCGGCTTCTAAGCCATCTCTTGAGGGACGGTTTAGACGCGGCACAATAATTTAATATAAATTATAGCGAATGCTTCCTATTGACATATATATATATATATATATATATGTGTGTGTGTGTGTGTGTGTG
>NW_017305001.1:149898-155149 GCF_001594115.1 Trachymyrmex septentrionalis
GAGAGAGAGAGAGAGAGAGAGAGAGAGAGAGAGAGAGAGAGAGAAAGAGAGAGTGGGTCAAAATGGGACTTACTGTTATTCTGCGGATAAGGATGGATCCAACGGTCCAATTTTTTTGGTGATCCCAGTACTCCACGGAGGGTTGCCACTCGGATGTGGAAGCTCCGGTTGAGTCGCACAATGTTGTTAAGTCTCTCTCGGTGTTACGCACTTTTACTGGGAAAGTAGAGTGTTATAAACCGGTAAAGTGTATATACGGAATGTGTTTACGACTGTTACGTTATGAGTGGCAGAATAACTTGAAACGATCGGAGGTGCCTACAAACCGGCAGATTGAAATTCGACTCGTAGAGTAAGTGGTTGGAAGTTGAAATTATGACTAAGACCGGCAGAGTAACGTTGGGAAATTGACTGACAACTGAACGTTCCTCGTGGAAGACCTCTTTTTATATTGGCCAGTTAGTGGTGCCGAGTGCAGAGCTCGCGTATGCTGTTGGTCTAATTTCGAATTAGGATTAAGGATATCGATTGTGAAATGGGATATAGGAGTATATGTCTAAGACAATTTTCGTCATCGACCATTTGCCAGATGTCCAATAGTTTAAAGCCACTGTCATTTATTACAGACAACTGCTGTTTTATAATTCTAATCTATTTATTTTTCCTGTTCTTCGAGATAAAGTTCGCCTATTCGGTACTTGGTTCAACTATCTCATCCAACAACTCTGTCTCAAATGGATTATTAGTTCAAAAAAGTAAATATTATTCGGCTCGTCGCTATTGTAACTTCTTATGGTAAAAACAAATGGTCTACCGGTGTTATTTGTTAATAATTCTATGGTGACGAAAGTTGTAGCCAGAGAAAAGAACTGTGAAGTCTGGACGTAACAAATATGACACAAAATTTTTTATTAGATAATGCGCTTACATGTTTCGGTTTATTTTTTAGTTATCTTTAGAACAAATTTAATATTATACAATAATTACAATACATACAGGCCAATTGTTCTAATAAGTTATCCCCACATACTAAAAGGAACTCCAAACTTAAAAAATGATTTTAATAACAATCCAAATTATGATAAAAAATAAGAGAATTAAATTATTAAAATTAGAATGAATTTGTGTATCACAATAAAAAAAGAAAGCTCATTAAAAAGAAGGTTCATCATATCGCAAACAATTAAGGTCTACAAATTAAATCAAAAACTAGTTTTTGACTTGTCAGCGAATTTGTGTCAAAATTGTCTTAAACAATAAAATATATCTTAAATTTAATTAAAGAAAATTTAATTTATGTTTAGTAATACGTTGTAAATATGCTTCTCAATTTTCATTTTTTTAATTTATTTGGTCTGTCTTTGGGCTGGAATTAGATTGCTTAAGTTATAGAATCAGTTAAATTGCTTAAGTTATGGATTAGTATTAAGTTAACAAACAGGGTTTTACGCTCTAGATTTATTATTGTAAATATTGTATCGCAAACAACATCGAGCCACCTTATTTGTATTGTTTGCATAATTTTAATTTGGAGCTTTTCAGTTAATTCGTCAAAAGATTTGATGAGTTTTTTTCATATTAGACATCGGTTTGTTATGAATATTTTAAAATTGGAATTAAATGATACCTATAGAGAAATAGATTTTATCCGTATGCAGTTGTTCCGAGTTACTTTTAATATATCGCGATGTCTATCTATTAACATTTGTAATTTCTTTTTTAGTAGACAAGAAAGATCGTCTTATTTTCTCTACATATGTATGTGAAAAGAGTAGAATTGATTCTAAGTGTAATTGGTTACTATCTAAACAGAGAAATTGTTAAAAAATCGGTCTAAATATATCAGACCAATTTGTTATGAGTATTATCAAAAAATAGTGACTATTGTGGAGGTTGAATCTTGTAATAATCAGGGATTAATAAATGGTTGTTCATTATTTATAATGAAATATATATTGATCTTTTTCTTTCAAGGATTCCTTCCCCATCATTTCTCACTAAGGAATAGTTGGTTTGTAAACCTGTCATCCATTTCTATACCTGTAAATATACAAAGTTTTTTATTTTACAATTGGGAGATAATTTTGCTTTACCGTCGGATAACAAATAGAATTTAATATTTGATTTCATTAAGTGTATTGAAAATAATAACTACAAACTATCTATTAGTAAGCGGATCTCGGTTTCGAATCATTCACTTCCTATATTAAATAATCTTGCGTCATCTTCCCTACGGTATAATAAGGTAGACACAAAACTGTTAGCTAGAAAAACTAGAATTTTTATGAAAGAAATGAATAATAATGTCATTTTTACCCGGACGGATAAAGGTAATGTCACGGACGCTTTGGATAGACAAAGTGTTTCAAAAGTAACTGAGATGCTCCAAGATGCAGACACATGAAATCATTAAAAAAAATTTCATAAAAGGAATTTTGACAGGATTACGGAATTTACTTGTGAGGTGGAAGGATGCGAATTATATACCTAATTTTCTAAATATAGAATATTATTTTGCAGCAATGGAATACTTCCGAGAGCTTAGAGATGCTCTTCCAAAAATACATAAGCAGAATTGTCCTTTTCATAATAGTTTCTTCACTGAATAGTCCTCTGTATTAATTGCGGGGGGGGGGGGGGTGTTTTTCTACACAGCACAATTATTAAAACAATCCCTAAGGCAGATAGCCATATTGATAATAATTTTTAACTTGTCGAGAAACTCAATGGCACTTATTTAAATAATGAATTTGCTTTAATTTCATTGGATGTAATTAGTCTCTTTACTAACGTACCAATTGATTATGCAGTTGATTGTATCAATGATTATTGGCAATTTATTTTTAGAGATTGTTATTTATCCAAGGATAAATTAAAGCAGTTAAATTTGTTTTAAATTCTACTTTTTTTGTATTTAATAATGTTATATATACACAAAATTGGCATCTATGGGGTCTCCGTTGTCTCATATTGTTGCGAATTTGGTCATGCAAAAATTGGAAAATAAAGCCTTGTCATTAATTCAGTCGTCGTTATCTTTTTATTATAGATGATATCATTATGGCACACCTATTACTATGATTAATTCTGTTCTTAACATTTTTAACTCTCAGCGTCCAAAGATTCAGTTTACCATAAAAGTCGGTGACGATAGATTGAACTTTTTAGATTTCACCTTAATTGTTAATAAGAATATAATTGAATTTGATTGATATCATAAACCAATATTTTCGGATAAATATAATACTTGAAATTTTTGTCTCATTATCCGATTTCTTAAAAGAGAGATACGATTACTGGTTTGGTTGATAAAGTAATTTTACTTTCGAATCCCAAATTTCATTTTGATAATTTTTGTTTTGTAATCAAAATTTTGTTAGATAATAATTATTTATCCATTAGAATTCATTTTTGATAATGTTAATAATCATCTGAAAAACATTAAGTTTAAAAATAAGAAATCGGATAGCGATAATAACGCGAAAATCATAAGATCTTCATGGTATACTATTTCTTATGTTTCTACTGTTTCTGAAAAGTTTAATAGATTAAACAGAATGATATCATTTTATAATGTTAACAAATTAATTCATTAAAGTGCATAAACATCAGCCTCCGTATAATATGAAATCTAATGTCGTGTATAAGATTTGTTGTAAAGACTGTGACGCGAGTTACGTGGAACAGACGGGAAGATAGTTGAAGACGAGATACGCTGAACATAGAATCACACACATTCGATGAAATATAACCACACACTCTGTCATAATTGACCACTGATTGCAAGAAGGCCATGAGTTCGATTGAAAAAACGTAATTTTGGAAGAATCTCAGTACAGAGATTAGTTTTGGAGATGCTGTTCATCAGGAAGCAAACACGTGGTCTCTATCTGCACACGGATTTGGAGGAGCTTTCCAAAGTTTACTTTCCAATTGTTTACGAGCTATAAATGTCGAAGTTGTTTTGAATTGCTAGTTAGTCAGTGTCGTTCTATCATAGAAGTAAAATCACTTTATTCGTTAACTGTTGAGTTGTTATTTGATTTCCTTTTAGATTACAATTGATATAAAATTGTTTTTATAAATTAAAAAAAAAATTTTTTTTTTCTTCAATTATATTGTAAATTAAAGATGTATTTTACTGTTTAAGACAATTTTTTGACACTGATTTGCTGACAAGTCAAAAACTGGTTTTTGATTTAATTTGTAGAACTTAATTGTTTGCGATATGGTGAATCTTCTTTTTAATAAGCTTCCTTTTTTTTATTGTAATACACAAATTCATTCTAATTTTAATAATTTAATTCTTTTATTTTTTATCATAATTTGGATTGTTATTAAAATCATTTTTTAAGTTTGAAATTCCTTTAAGTAGGGAGTGGCTAGAACAAATTAGTTTGTATATATCGTAATAAAATATTAAATTTGTTCTGAAGATGGCTAAAAAATGAGCCGAAACATGTAAGCGCATTATCTAATAAAAAATTTTGTTATATTCGTATTGTTTGTTTTGCGTCTGATTTCTGTTGCCCTATTTTACCTAATTTCTTTTTTCTTTATAACTAGATTGCTGATTCAATATAATAAAAAGAGATGAATCTGTCTCGAGAAGTCCTTGTTTCAGTTCACATATGGGTATATATGCGTCTTGTCTGTGAATATAAATATATTTGAAAATATTAACGTTATTATCCGTGTGATTTATACATGCAAAAGAGGAGTGAACACAAATATGACGCTATTCAACGTTATCTTCAAACATGGAGACGAAGTAGGCAGTCTATTTATAGAAATCTGTACATTTTGTAAGAAAAAAAAATTGTTTCCAATGAAATAAATTCACTGTAGCAATCTGCCCCGCGATCGAAGTGTAACAATTTACCTTAACCTTCCATTTTCAATTCGAAAAAATACAAATCAAAAACCAGTAAATATATGGATTCAAATAAAATGTTATTATAATCACATGTATATAAAAGAAATATACGAAATAATCACATACCTCTAACTTATATACGAGGTCTGTTCAAAAAGTATCGCGAATTTTGAATTTCCGCGGGTTACGTATATTCGATTTTCGATTTTTTGTGGCGTTATGTTGGTACTCATGTCTCTCACTTATGCCGACAAGTTCGGCCATTTTGAATGTTCAGTTAATTTTTGACAGCTGCTTTGCTTGCACGTGTTTTGGCTCGTCTTCGATTTTTGCCTATTCCAAAAAATGGATCAAAGAATCTGTATCAAATTTTGT
>NW_017305001.1:155873-178602 GCF_001594115.1 Trachymyrmex septentrionalis
TAAAGACGGCATCGAAGGAGGAGCTGAACAAGATCACAAAAAATAATTTTTTGAAGTGCTTCGAGGATTGGAAAAAACGTTGGCACAAGTGTATAATATCTGATGGGGATTACTTTGAAGGGGACAAAATAGATATTCATGAATAAATAAATAATTTTTGAAAAAACACAAAATTCGCGATACTTTTTGAACAGACCTCGTATATACACACACACAATATATATACATATATACATATATACAAGTATATACAGGGTGTCTCGAAAGTTGTTGTTAATCGCTTTTGTGTAGATAGAGCGGACTGAGTCGGAAAGTCTTCTACTATTTTACAATTTTCGCAATAATGAACAATTAATTATTAAAAATTGCCAAATGTTAGTCTTAAATAATTTTTTACTCAAATACTATCAATTTTACAAAAAAATTGCAACAGACAAAAATTATATTTTTTTCTTATAAAGTTCTGAGAATTTTTTCAGAATTTTTTAATACCGTATTTTCTTATGTTTGTAAAAAATAAGAAAATGCAGTACTAAAATGTCGATAAAAAAAATTCTTAAAATTCTATGAGAAAAAAATTAATGATTTTTGTCTTTTGCAATTTTTTTGTAAAGTTGATATTATTTGAGTAAAAAATGATTCAAGACCAATATTTGGCAATTTTTAGTAATTAATATCTATGTAATTATTGCGAAAATGGTAAAATGGTAGACGACTTTTTGATTCAGTTTAGTCCGCTGTATTTACACAAAAGCGATTGGCAAAAACTTTCGGGACACCCTGTGTTCCAGAATTATTGTTATAATCTTTTCATATTCTCGGAGCAAGCAAACAGCTCGTCGACACAGAGCGATCAAAACACGAGCATACCTCGATCCTGTGCTAATCACGCTGTTTGTCTCAAATGGCACGCGACCCCCCTTGCGCAAATCCAGAAAACGGTCGATCGCGAACACGCTCCGTGTGAGAATAGCGAGTTCGCCATCGGATCCCGATCAATGTACATCAGATATCGCTCCTCGCTCTTAACGCATCTTCGCGAAAGTTAAGTGCGAGCGAATCGACTTGTCGTCGCTGCCTGCTATCACATAACGTAATCGGTATACGCGTACCGCAAGACCGTTCAGTGCGCGAGACTTACCAGCGTTTCCGACGAGATTTGCCGGTCTCGTCACTGCTGAAATACACACTTTTTCAAACGCGGAATTACTCAACGTACCAAGTGCGAATTACCTGTGCACGCATCAAACCGAATGCTTCAATTGTCGCAATATTATTACTACGAGCATCGCTTACCGCCTGCTTCAAACAAATCTGAATTCAACTCTAACTTACAATCAAGAGAGTCATCATTTATTACACGCCGTCTTGGCGAGCGAGCCTTCTGTACAAGGTGACACCAGCCACTCGTCACAAAACACCCTGTATAAAACATATATACGAGTCACAGATTAGCCAGAAAGAGCTCTACATCTAATTGCTAATTAAATTAAGACGAACAAGAGTATTTAAAGAACGCTTTAATAAATACAGCGCCCTGTTGTAACTGTAATGAAATGCATTTGGGTATCGTTCTGTCAGTGCTCAGAAACTGACTCAGCACTGATCAGTATACATTCGTCGTTACATTAAGATTAAATTATTAAAGATTCAGTTTTGATTTTGATATCCGTCTGGACTATAATTAATATCAGAGTTTTCTTTCCTTTTTTTTCTTTTTCTTTACGATTAACACTCTAAGTATATCAAAAGTTATCTATTAATATCAACATATTATAATTGACACTGATTCATTGAATGATCAAAGATTAGTTTATGACTAAACCTATAGAATTTAATTTGCAATATGGTGAACTTTTGTTTTAAGGGCTACTTTCTATTGTTTTACACAAATCGTTTTTGCTTTAAAAAAATTTACTTTTTAATAATTTTAATACATTTTAAATTTGCGCGACAATCTTCTGCGCTTAACTCCTACTGCTCGTATCCTTTCCAGTTTTTACATTTTAGATTGTTATTACAGTTCGTTTTTATATTTATAGTTTCCGTTAATAGGTGGAGATAGCTCACTAAAATAAATTAGTTTAGTAAGAAAAAATTTTTTTTTTGTAATTACAACGTCATACTGTCTCTGAGGATGGCTTAAAAGTGAACCGAAACACGCAAGCAAATTAATTATTAATAAAATTGTTTTGTTAACCATTTGATTTGCACAAGAATTACCGTGCTTGACTCCAATTGCCATGTTATATCCAACCATTTTGTATCATTAATGAGTTTTTTTAGGAATTAATTTATATTTTCTACAAAATATTATAATTAAAATATTATAATATTATGCAATATTGTTGCGATATTTCTAATAAAATATTAAAATTTCGATATTACAGCAATATTGTGCACTATAAAAATATTGTTGCAAAATTAATGCAATATTTTGTGCTGAAGGGAAACTTCGTATATACAAAGTCTCTACAATATTTCATTTGCGACACTCTAAAATATTTCAAATATAATATTATTAGAAACTATAATAATAATAATAATAATAATATAACTCAACATACCGTTTTGGAAAGGGGTTACCAGAAAATTTAATATAAAATATTTAGAAAGATTGGAAGTGAAAACCTCTAAAAAATATTAAGAAAATATTACTAATATAATATTTAAAATGTCTCTAACTATGTCTCTAAAATATTTTATTTGCAATATTCTTAAATATTTCAAGTAAAATGTCGTCAGATTCTTTTATATAAAACGTTCAGAAAGATTTGAAGCGAAACATCTCCAGAACATTAACAGAACATTGCAAATGTGCTATAATATTTCAAATAGAATATCTCTAGAATATTTTTAATAAAACATTTCACATGCAATGTCTTTAGATATTTGCAAAAATATTCTGTAAAAAACATTTAAAATATTTGGACGACATTCTGGTAACATTTGGTATGTGAGTTGTAACCATACTCTAGATCAATGTTGTTAGACGGGCCGGGTTTCAGATGCGTGTCTAATGTAGCTTCACTACATTCACTAGTAAATAGGAGATTATTAATCGCCTATGTACAATTTTTTTAAAATGTTAAAAATTTTAATATATTTTACATATTTTACATATGTATATATATATATATATATATATAGAAATGTATTATATATATTTAAATATATGTAGACTTATGTAAAATATGTAAAATATATTAAAATTTTCAACATTTTCAATCCTAAGCGACTAATGAGCTTCTATTTATTAGTGACCGGTACGTTACTGAAGCTACATTGGACGCGCATGCGTCTGAAATCCGGCCTGTCTAATAACATTGCTCTAAATTTTAGTTTTCAAAAGAAGCCTAACTTTACTTTGACATTTTGACATATATATAATACAGGCGATATTACATATACGTTATACGTAGGTTGCTGGAAAAGTTTCTGTAATCTAGTACTTCCAATGGCGCCAACGTTCTGCTATCATATCCGTAAAATTAGACGTTTTTAACCTATAATTCAATTGACAGTTTGTGCCCAAGCCAACTAGTTTTGTTTGCATAGTATTTTAAAAGAAGTTATTTTGTAAGAACATGGAAATTTCGCGTGAAAATTTTCGGGCAATAATTTTTTACGATTACAAATGTAATCTAACTCCGAAACAATGCATCGATCGATTTCATTTAGCTTTTGGGGATGAAGCACCATCCAATAGGACTGTTTATAATTGGTTTGCCGAATTCCAGCGTGGACGTACCTTTCTTAGTGATGAATTCCGTGAAGGTCGTCCATCCACGTCTGTTGTTGCTACTAATGTTGATGCTGTGCGTGAAATGATTGAGCGAGATCGGCATATAACATACCGCGAGATTGACATGAAAACAATACATACGATTTTGCATGATCACTTGAGCGTACGGAAACTTTGCAGTCGTTGGATCCCACACAATTTGACCAAAACTCAAAAACAGGCTCGTGTTAAATGGAGCAAAGAAATGCTCAAGAAATTCAACCGAGGTCGGTCAAATTTGATCTACAACATCGTTACTGGGGACGAAACATGGATCTATTCGTATGAGCCCGAAAGTAAACAACAATCCACTGTTTGGGTATTTCAAAATGAACCGAAACCAACAAAAGTTGTTCGTTCACACAGTGCTGCCAAGCAAATGATTGCTTGTTTCTTCGGTTATACCGGACATGTGACAACCGTGGATTTAGAGGATCAAAGGACTGTAAATACTGATTGGTATACAACAATTTGTTTGCCAGAAGTCATAAATGAATTGCGTAGAACAAACCGAAATCGTCGCATCATCCTTCATTATGACAACGCCAGCTGTCACACGCCAGCTGTCAGCACGTCAAACCGTTGATTTTTTAATGTTGAATTGATGATTCATTGTCCGTATTTACCTGATTTATCATCTAATGACTTCTTTTTGTTCCCAAACATTAAAAATAAAATGCGTGGTGAGCGATTTGAATCACCTGAAGCAGCTGTTGAAACATTTCGTACACTGATTTCTGAAGTTGCAGCCTTAAAGTGGAAAAAATGCTTCAAAAATTAGTTCGAGCGTATGCAAAAATGTATCGATCTTAAAGGCGAATACTTCGAAAAACAATAAAACCATTTATCGAATTTTACATGTTCTTTTTCATGTTGTTTGCAGAAACTTTTCCAGCAGTCTACGTAATTGGTCTTAATTGCTCGATGCTAAAAGAATATGGCAGCGATGATTATTGATTTCTTGATTATTGATTGCATTTGTCATCTTTCTGTTATCTAGGACATTATCCTGCACACATTTATCGTACGATAAAAACGTATAAATGAAATAGCGGCCATAGAGTATCTCAAATAAGAACTAGTACGAACAGAGTGTGAATGAAGCAAAATCGAAAATGAGTTGTGCAATAATCTACTACACAGCCAGGCATTGTAATTCGACAAATTCATGTCTACATTTCATTAAAATGATATAAAATTTCAATCCTTCATCACTCACTTATTTTTTTCATTTATACTTTATCTTAAAAAACAATGATTTTTAAACGTTTGTACAACATCGTTATTTGACTGATTCCTAAAAAATATTTTTAAAATAATATTTAAAATAAAAAATAATCATTCCTAAACATTTTATAAACGTTATTATGTACTTGAGACGTTATTATTGGCATATCGCTACATCAATATCTCACGCATGCCATACATACACATATACAATTTTCGTATAATAATTATGTTTTAATTAGATGTCTAAAATAAATAACAACAAATGAAGGGCGAAGTAAGAGTCAGCGCATTCCTTTAAAAAGACATATAATTAAAGACATAAATTAAAAGTACAGAAAAGATAAAAAAAGAAGAAAAGATATATACTAAGAAATAATAACGGTGAAAGGTAAACATATTGTATAACATTACAAGTTTCGGATACCGGATTGAGCCCTCTTCAGATGTTAACATAATGGAAACAGAATTAAAAAATAATTGTCGCAAAAGTTCACAGATTAGCAGTAAGAATACAAGCAGTTCGGTTGAGAATGTAGAACTCGACATTATTCGTACGATTGAACAGTCGAAAAAGTGTCATGTCTCATAGCAAAGTTCTATTATAGTTGATAAAAAAGAAAAAGATCTCTTATGAAAAAAGTAAACTTAAATTGACAACTGTAATTACGATAAAAAGTAAAAACTCACCAACAAACATATGTAAAAGATCAAAACTAATGTATATATATAACAAATGCTAGTATAACAAATATAAGTATAACAAATGCTAGTATAAAAGCATAAAGAAGAATGGAATGCAGATGTGAAAAAACGGACATTGTGTATCGACTAATGTGAACGCTCAAAAGAGCGTCGTTAGATGTCTAAGTCTAATTTTGAAGTCTGTGTCTAACTCTACAGTATTTCTTCATACAAACTACTAGTCTGTGGACTACTATTTTATAAGTACAGATTGCACAACTTTTATTATATATGAAGCAAATATTGTTACAACTTGGCAGCTCTAGAGCGCCATATTGGATTAACAAAGGACGTTTCTCAACTGTCCAGAATAGATTTGATTCTCTGTAAAATATGTTGTTAAACACAAAAGTCTAAGAGACACGTATTTTTTTATACATGCGATAACTCATATTTAAGAAGAAAAACATCCCTTAAAAAAACGGTATTTCTCTTTCAAGTTGAATATCGTCGGAGGAATAAAAGATGGAAAGATTTTTTAAACAAAAGTTATACGCGACATCAAGAGCATTTTAAAGAAAAAAAACGATTGCAAAAAAAACTTAATTTAATTTTTTTTGTTTAACAAAATACCCCCTCCCATCCAGTTTTTTTAAAATTTTTCAATCTTTTTTTACCAAATTAAAGATTTTTTTTCCGAATTTATCTATTTATAATAAAACTATATTACAACATATCATTTTCAAAAATTAATTATAAACGCTTCCGTATATATGCTATTTGTTCATGTGCGTAAGTAATTATCGCCGAAATAATAAAATATATGAAAAGATGTTTGAAGTAAAATTTGTTTAATTTTCTATATACTTTATGACTGTAGACATATATGTATCTAGATATTTCCTAAATATAGTATAATATTTTTCAAGTTTCTAAATTAACTTTTTTTTTGATAACGAAGGGGAAATACTTACGCATATCCCGGGCCTCGACAGAGAGGCCCATGCTGGGCAATGTTCCAGTGTGTATTGCGCGGAGTCCTAACTCGCCCCGCAGTGGTGGCATCGTTGATTCCTTCCCAATTTGACACAGGTACACCAAAACAATCGTGGCCCATGAGCATCTGTGTCATTTTGAAGGAAAGTCCGCTCCATTCCCTGCCCACCCACCGATTCAGGCACAGAAGGACGGCCTCCAAAACCCGGACACCGGGTCATTCTCCAGGCTTCGCTTCCATTCTCGGAAGACCCGCCGGCGAGCCTTTACCCTTATACGACAGCCCTGGGGTTCACGGTGCCCCACCTGAGCATAGGTTTCTACCAGGGCGTCCACCACGTACTCTGCAAGAGGGACGCCCGACAGGACCATTGCTGCCGCATATGACAGTCTTGTAGGCCCTTATGATGCAAAAGGCTAGTCGCCTCTGAACAGTGCGTAGTCTGGCTCTAATGTGGCTGGCCAGGGCCTCGCCACTTCACACGATGACTCCGTAGAGAGCCCCTGATAGGACCATGCCCATGTAGGCTTTCGTCACTTCCCCCAAGATTGGACATCAGACTGATCAATGTATCTGCCCGCCTACTCAATCGGGAAGCTATGCTATCAAAGTAATTGCGGAAGCTCCACCGATCGTCCAAGGTGAGGCCCAGATATTTTAAGTTGGGCCCCATCTGGATGCAAACCAGCCCTTCCTTCACCATGATCTGAGCTTTCAAGAAGGAGGATCACCCTGAGACCCATTGTGGAGGAACATAGCCTCCGTCTTCTCAGGGGCCATCATCAGATCTCGGATTACACCGACGACGCAGGCCACCGCGTGGTTCACGTTCGTTACTGTTCTTCTCCAAGTCGTACCCCCGGCTATCACAAGTGTATCGTTTGCGTAGCAGTGTGACAGCCGGAGGACAAGGCTGCGCAGAGAACGGCGTTGTATGCGACGTTTCATAATAGAGGGCCCAATATGGATCCCTGGGGAACGCCGTACGATATTGCCCTCCGGTGCTGGAGTTTCTCTTTGTCGTGGAACTCCAGCGTCCTATCCCGGAAATATTCCCTCACAGTATCTATCAAGGGAGGCAAGAGATAGTATTCGCTCAGTGCCTCCACTACCCGGCTTCAAGGGATATTATTAAACGCTATATCCAATGAGACCGCCAACACCCTCCCTTTCTCCGCGGTCAGCTGCTCCGAGAGGAAACTGACTTGCTCATTCGCATCTATCGTCGATTTTTCCTTCCGGAAGCTATACTGATCGACGAATAAATCGAGACCATCCCGAAAGGGAGCCGAATGGTGCGGCCAGAGATTACTCGCTCGAACAGTTTGCTGACATCATTCAGCAGACATATGGACCTATACGCGAGGGAGTTCTTCGCTGGCTTGCCCTCTTTTCTAGGAGGACAAGCTTGGGCTTCTTTCATGATCTGAGGGAGATTCGTTTCCTCGTGAAGAACTGCTTCACTCTCTCGTCGATGATGGAGGCGGACAGAGCCCAGATCCTGCCCAGCACCCCGTCTGACCCTGAGGCCTTGGGCCTGCTCTTCAATCAGGCGAAAGCTTTCTTCATCTCTGACTCCGAGACATCCAACCGACGGACGATCCGGATCTAGGTGGGATTTCCCTCTTCCTAGTCCTCGGGAAAAGGGTTCCCACCATCCTGTCTATGAACCGGACGTCCAGAATCTCGGCCACTGGAGAGGGGGGCCATGGTCGCAACTTCTTCGTCATGATCTTGTGGGCTTCCCCCATGGATCTTTATTAAAGAAACAGACTAGCTCCTTCTAGGCCGAAGCCTTCGCCCTTCTAATGGCAGCCCTCAAGGCTCTCTTTGCCCCTTTCAGGATCTCTCTGATTTATCTCTGCGTCGATGCCCCGCCTTCTGGTCCGTGTATAAGCCCTCCTGGCGGCCACTGCGGAGCGGCGGAGTTCTGTCAACTCCTCAGACCACCAGTAGGTAGACTTGCTTCGGGGCATCGACGCATCACCCGCGCGCGAAATAACGTCCCAGTCGGCTTCCTCCTCAGCTGTGTTAGACTTTTGCCCGGCGTTCCGGCCACGTCGAGGCTAGCAGACTGGCTTCGAGGGCGCCGAGGTCCAACTTTTTGAGGCCCAACGTCTCTCTTTTCTTCGACGGCGGCGCCTTGTTTGCACCTTTGTGGGGATGGATATCACCTTCATATAAATGAATCGGTGATCTGATTGTTCATCCAAGGAGGCGATCTCCATTCTTTAATTCTTTCGGCCGCTTGGGGGGAAGGCCCACGTCAACAATGGACTCCCCCCGACCGCCTACTAAGGTGCTCACCCGGTCTCTATTGAGTAATACGAGGCCGAGTACCGCCGCCCATTGCAGGGTGCACTCGCCCCTGAAGTCGGTGGTCCAGGACAGTGAGCGTTAAAGTCCCCTTCCACCATGATAGGGGGAGCGTCTACGTATATGCTCCCCCAGAGACTCCAGGGCGTCTTTGTATTTCTCCCTGCTTAATTTAGGAGGAAAGTAGCACCCCGCAATATCATGGGCACCCCCTCTGCTAGAGTAGGAACCCCTCCCCTGTCAAAACAGGTATTATCGGTGGGGAGTCGCGCATGTGTTGGCTGACTATCGCCACCCGACCTAGGATGTCCCCTGCCCAATTGAAGTTGTCCTCCGGGATCCTATATGAGTCAGAGGCGATAGCTAGCCCCCCCCCCACCCTCGACGAGGCTCTGGAGAAACATCTCCTGAGCCCCGCTCGAGTGGTTGAGATTTGTGTGGAGGAGTCTACTGGTCATTTTCCTTCATGACCGTTTGAAGCTCCTCCACCTCCATCCTCTCGACAGTCATTTCTGCAACCTTGGCCGACGCAGATAGTATTACTATGGCCTTGTATTACTGGCCTTGTTGAAAGACCTCTTGGGCTTGGGCCTCTCCTTCACTTTTTTAGCTGCGTTGCAGCCCTTGCCGCTGATGCGGTGCTCCGCAGGCCTGCCCGCAAGCAAAGTCTTTACAAGCTGGGCATTGGAGCTGGGCTTGGCCTGCTGGCACTCCCTCGTCCTGTGGCCGACGTGGCCGACCCCAAAAACCCTCGTATATCCAGTTTCGAGTCACTGTTCGAGACAGAGTTACTGTTTCTTTATATTTAATGTTTATTTCGTTTGAATTTATTGTTTCATACAGTGTAAGTTTTATTTACAGTGAATTATTGTTCTTAACATTTAATCATAATGATGACAATTATCTTATACTGTTCGAATTCGACATTGTAAGCTTTTTAAGGAGATTCTAAAGTCATCTGTATTACTAACTAAACCATATAATTTTTGTACAACAATTATTTTTCAGCTCTATTATTAATTTGAAAATTCTTTTCAAACAAAATGTAAAATTAGGTCATAAGATATTTTTTACGTCTAAAAGACGACTTAAAGATGTCTTATGTCATAATTTTAGACTGTGTTGTTTGGGTACGCATTATTAACGTGTCTATGAGATAATCTATGTTATGACAAAAAATTTCAAAATTGTGATCTTTACCATTTCTTACAAGGAATGTTCTCAGTTGTCCGGAACTGATTTGATTCTCCATGAAATATGTTGTTAAACAACAAATTTAAACAATACGTATTTTTTTATACGTGCGCCAATTTATGTTTATGGGGTTAAACACTCTTTTGAAAAAAAAAATATTTCTCTTTCAAGCTAAATATTGTCGGAAGTATAATATAATAGATGGAAAAAAATTTAAAAAAAAAAGTACGTTCAAGACTACTTAAAAAAAAAAATTTTTTTTCTTAATTTTTTTTGTTAACAGAATATTACCACTACCCACAATTTTTCTCAAATTTTTCAATTCTTTTTTAATTAAATTGAAGATTGTTTTTTCTGAATACAACTATGTATGATAAAGTTATATTACAACATATCATTTTTGAGAATTAATTATTAAACGTACATGCTATAGGAAACTTCAGGGATATGAAAGTGAGAGAACAATGTGGAATCATTGACATCGCAAAGTTTTGCAAGGGGAGAAAAAAGGAATGAAATGATCAACAGCACATAAAAATCATCTGATAAAAATAGTAAGAGATCTCAAGGCGTGGAGAAGGGATAACTAGAAGACCACCAAAGAGATGGGCAGAAAGTTGAAAATTATCGTCAGCAGAAAGCCCAAACGCGTGGGCTAAAGAAAAACCAGCATTCAACCCAAATGAAAGAGAAAGAAGAAGAAGAAGTATATATTCTTTGTTCGTGTGCGTAAGTAATTATCGTCGAAATAAAATATACAAATCGATGAAAGAAATTGATATTTCTAGATGATTATAGATGATTGATATGACAGATTATAAATAACATTAAGAGTTATGATAACTTTTATTACTTCGCTTTAAAGTCAGTAAAATTGTTGTCTTTTATTCATTTTTCTGTATATTTCTTTATAATGTCTGAAGATTATTCTCTTGAAGTTATTTTCTTGAAGTATATTTCTTATGTTTTAATATCTTATTTATTTATTATCTACATAATAATTTCTAACGTACTTAATAATAAGGTACTTAATAATAATTTTTAAATATTTATACAGTAATTTATATTTTGTATCATTTACTCATTATACTCACTGGGTACTTGACAAAGAAATCTTTTAAACATAATCACTTCTTACACAATGAACGTTTTACTATAGCTATACGTATTATTGCAATATTCGATTTCACACGCTGCTGAAGTTTTGTCAAAAATTCTACCGGATTTTCAAATTCTTCTAGTCTTTCATTTGTATAACCACTTTAAAGCAACGAATATTTAAATCAGTTGTGATATTATGTGGAAATAGCAATTGATTACGTATAAGAAGATAATTTTATTATATTATTTTGTTATGTCCAGCGGACTTCCACGACTCTTTTCTTTCGTGGAGATCTGGAATTCATTGAAATAAAAAGACAGCTGCGAATAACGCACAAATGGAGCGTTATAGTCTAGAGAAGACTAACAATTTTTCTTTTCCCACACACTAAAAACTAAAACGAAGAATCCAGTATCTCCTCGTAAATGTCGCTCCGAGATAAACTAAAAATAGGTACGCGTGCACGACCAAAAAGACATTGAATCTGTGCCTCTAGGACTGCGGCTAAATTAATAATAAATATGTCATTGGAAGCATAAAACAGGCGCCAAGTTACTTTTTAACGGTCAAATCGCGGACGATTCTCACGAGTCCGTGATCACACAATCTAAGAAGAGGCACGCGACGTTCTGAGTGGTCTCGTGGCGACGACGCACGTGCGCCTTCTTGCCACACTGCACGTGCGTTTTCCCATAAATTTTAAGATCATAAAATTTTGGAGAACACTTTTTCACACTACAGACTCCGGTCAACATCCTTTCCTGCCCCAAAATCTTGATCAATCCGAGAGTAAAGAAAAATCCTATTACTAGTTAAGGAAACCTATTCCACCAATCCGAATTTGAATAATCGGAGGCGATTAATATAAAAACCGCGGTTGCGCGGCCCTCAGTGTGATTTTTCTTTGAGTTTTGGGAAGCTATAGTTGTTGGGACCTTTGAAAAAGGCGTTATCTGACTATTGAAGCCCTTTTCCTCCAGTAGAGTCAGTGCATCAACTTAAGATCAACAGCATTACTTGACCTTGGGGAAATTGACGAATCGGACCTGAGGTTCAGATCTCTTGGGCACCCTACACATCGCTATCCCCGAGCAGTAAGTTTTTTGATTTCGCTGCAGTATTGTGTGATCCCTCCTCTTCTTGTATGGTCCCACTTTAAAGACGACTAAATTTTTAGTGCGTTCATACAGTTCTTCCGCCCCCCATCACCATCATTTAGCGGGGACTAACAACGCCGACTCTCCGCCCGTGTCCGCTCTAACATCGCAAAAATCTCGCGAGAGCAATCTTCGCTAATTCAGCCATTGGTCCAAGAACAGACTCCGGTCGTTCAGTCTCCAGTTACAACTCTATCGCCACCATTAGAAATATCTTACTCCCCTGTCTCCGATCTGTCTCCAAATTTCTTTGATGACCTCTTCCCTCTCAGTCCTCCCCCTGTTCCATCACCACCCCCCGATTGAAGACCTTCCCATCTCGCATACCACCCCCTCAATTCCTCATATTCAAACTGATGCTTACTCTCCCCCTGGTCACCTTCCTCTCCTCTTTCATAATGCCCACCAATTATTAAAATATATGTTCTATTTTACCCATTGCAGTAATGACCGAGTAATAGTGAGCATCGCGGGATCCAGTTGCCTATTTTCAGTCCCCATTTCATCCCTCATTCCCATCGATCCTCTTTCCTTCCAAGCATATGACCCTACACAACTTTAATTTTCTCCTCCTCCTTTCAAATTCTCCATATTCAAAATAACGTCCGCATTGCAACTCTCTTTCTACACACACACACACACGCACGCACGCACGCACGCACGCACGCACGCACACACTTACACATACATAAATGCGTACATATATTTTAGAATACAGAATAAAATTGTATTTTTTTTTACACTTAAGAAAAATGTATCACCAAATATTGCCTTTTATTATAGTATTATTAAATTAAACTCTCGGTTGTCAATTTATTGTAAATAAATAAAAACCTTTCCTTGTATTCATTAGCTCTCCTGCAGTTGCACTTCACCCTCTCCCCGGTCACTTGGATTAAGTTCCATGATCGAAAGCCAGGGGATACGGGCGTATTGGCATATCTGGCGTTAAAGTGCGCCTTTCCGGCACACTGACCCAGTTTAGGCTCTTTAAATTAAAAATACGTCCGACTCGTGTGTCCGTTTAGCGGAGCACGAGTTGAGGTTTCCACTTCGTCCTCCGTTCGACTCCCGTTCTCGTTAGAAGCCTCAGGACGAAGTGTCGTCCGATTTGCGTCGGTCCTTCCCCACTGCTCCCTTGCGATCCGGAGCCTGGACACTACCAAATCGGTCTAATAATTCGGTTCCTGTTGCGTTCATCCCCTTAACTCTATTCATGCGGAACTTGGATGTAACAATTTCGATCATGCAAATTTATATTACTTTCCAATAACAATATATAAAAATGTTTTAGCAAAACTTTTTCAAATTCTAAATCTGTAAACGTCTAATGGTTATATTTTCCCTGTAGTATGTATTTTGCCTTTTAGTATAATCAAAGTAGTCGTATGTTTTCCTGCAAGTGTTAAATCTGACATAAAATTGAGACAATATCCAATTCATCATATGAAGAACGCAATTATCAGAAGCAATATTAAAAGCAATATTTGGAAAATAAATTTTTTCTAATATATTTTAAAATAATTTATAAGAAATATAAATATCATTAATAATAAGTTTTTTACTGTTATTAAATTCTCAAATTAAGTATAAAATATATCATAGGAATGACAAAGACATTATAATTTCATAATACTATTTCGTTTATGTAAATTTTTATATAATATTTACGTTTAATAGTAAAACGGTATTTATAAATCTGTTACAAAATAAAATTTATTTAATTACCTGAATTTTTAGCAAATTTTGATGCTTTTATAATAATATTTATTGATATAAACAAAGTTTCTTGTACTTTTGGTCCAAATATACGATTAGCTTCTTTTACTACACTAAATAAAGGTGATAGCAAATTTCCATGATATTATTACGTCCAGGCTTCTAGATTCTTTAATTTCAATAGGAAGAAGAAATTAGGAGGGGGTCAAGGAAGAACGCAACTGACATTGCTCTTGTGGTTATCGCTCTGAGGCGGATGCCACAAGTCGGAAACACTTGATTAGGTTCCAGATGTGGTCAACGCGCGACGCTATTACCCAATTCGAGATTGTGCCTGTCGGTCTTCTTTTAGGTAAAAAAACTTAATCCTTTTGATCAGGGATTGAACCCGTATGATCTTTGTCAAGACACAGCGAATCAGAAGGATTGCAAAATAAAATTTAAACAATCATTTAGATATGTATATATATACAATATATATATAATATATATATGAATATGTATATTTAATTTGGGTGTATATCATTAAATGCTAACTTTGTTTAGACATTAGTATATAAATGTATAGATATGATTCTGGATACTTTATAAGCTACAATTACTGTATGTATGATACATGTGTTGGTTTTACTAAAATCAGTTCTAGAGATAAATATAATATAATAGGTTTCTGTGTGAGTGTATGTGTTAAAAAGAGGGAGAGAAACTTCTTATAGATTCGATGAGATATTCAAGACTGGAATATATCATCATAGGACCTGTTGTCTTCTGGAGGGACTGGGGAGTAGAAGGTCCTGAGTTTTGGAAACTATCGAGGATAGGAGAACAGTAGGAGGAAAAAAATTCAAAATCTAAAAAAGGCTTCGGAGGTGTATTAGTAGAGGAACTGTTAGTTAAATTGTAGTGTAGGTAAGGTCTACCACAAGGACATTGGGAGAGGCTTGATCTTGATATTTCTGGCGCCAATGAGCCCTTCTAAGTTGACGACGAGCTTGAGGGGAGATGAATTGCCCAGTCTGTATCCGCGTAATAATCGGAATGCTAGTCTTTCTAAGTTTTTCAAGCTTGGCCCGCTTGTGTCCTGCTCTGTGTTTATTTTGCCAAACCATCTATTAAAATTTCCTCTCGTTAGTGATATAATTGATAATTAGAAAAATGTAGAAGGAGAAGATAATTCCGAAAAAAAGAAGGGGGAGATAGATTTCCCAGGAGTTATGATTTGGTTTTAGCGAGAGTTACCGTGGATTACTTAAAAGTTATTACAGAGTTACTTAAGCGTTTTTATCGCTTAAGTAAATCTGAATAAGGAAATGAAAAATTACTTGAAGCGTTTTACCACTCAAGTAATTCTGAGTAGAGAAAGAGATGAATTACTTAAAGCATTTTATCGCTTAAGTATTTCTGAATAGAAAGAGAGGTGAATTATCTGAAACGTTTTATCGCTTAGATAATTCTGAATAAGAAAAAGGAGAATTATTTGAAGCGTTTTACCGCTTAAATAATTCGTTAGGAGAAAAGGTAGGCTGGGTGTTTCTGCGGTTAAAAAAAAAAAGATTGAAAAGAAATAAGAGAGTGAGAGAATATTGATGGTTATATAACTTTAAAATTAAATTAACACGAAAAAGGGAAGAAGAAAATTTGTTCTGACTGTTCTTAATAGGAGTGATTATAGTTGTTTTCATTTTATATGTGAGTCAGAAAATGTGATCAGTCTTATCTGTGAGTTATAGGGCCACTGCACATGCTTTCAATCAAACACTAATAATTATTTTCTTTTAATTAATGTTTAGTTATTTATAGTAATTAAAAATCAATATTCGATTGCTACTAATCCTATTCTAGAGATAATCGCAAGTTATTCACATTTAAGAGAAAAACGGATTTTCTCCACGATTCTTTTCTCTCGTAATTTTTCTTTCTAAATCTTTAATTATTTTAGAACTATAATATTAGGTGTAGTAAAAAGTCATCGCGTATTTTTTAGCTCAAAGTTGTATATACAATATCTTCGTCAATAATGAATGAAATTCAAATTTAAAAAAAGGGTTTTAAAGTTTGAAATCTCTACTTTTAAAAGCTTATCACATTTTTTAAGTTTATATGAGTTTGATAATTTTTACATACCAAAAACTACGAGCTGAAAAAGACGAAAAATTTTCTTCTCACTTTGTGGATTTGTAACGTGTCCAAAAATTTGAGAAAATTTTCGATTACATATCGTGAAAGCTTGATACTTTCTCTACAAAATCGTTTTTTTTAATATTCCTACGACTTTTGATTACTGAGTTATCGCGGATTAAATAAAAGAATTATTTTGACTTTAATTGCTCATAACTCCATTAAAAATTGTCGTATAATTTAAAAAAGAGATTTTTAAAGCTGAAACTTTACTCTATAAAGATATATTTATATTGTTGGTAAGAAAGTAATTGCGGTTTTTACTGATAGATGTCTTTTAAAAAAACGCGATGACTTTTTACTTAACCTAATATAATTATGTTCCCTTAAGTCTTGCTTGGATGAATGTAACTTGTAGTAGTGCGCTTGTGCACGCTTTGATAACATTATTTGTATCGCCAAAAATCAAAGCGGATGTCTGAAACTTCCATCTACTGCGTCACTCAGCGAACCTAATTCTTCTGCGCACCGCTCGGCCCGCGCCATCTCATTGTTTTTGTTCACGTGGAGACAATAGTGTATCCCGTTTTCGGACAATTTATAGTATAATTTTGAAAGTTTTACGTGAGTGTATACTTGATAGATGCTCCTAAAATTGTGAGGCATCTCAGTTTTACCGCTAGAAGTGAAAGATGCGCGAGTTTTCACTCGCATAAGTAATCGCAAGATCGATCACGGGATGCAGATCTTTGTTGCATTCGTGCCTCGAGGGATCGACTTCATCGAGGAATTCGTCGGCCGTCCGTTTCAAGGATTCTGACTATACTCACGAACTCAGCTGTTTCGCTTGAACCATCCACAACAGCCTACGCGACTAGTCCTTTGAGATTAAGTTGTCGTAAAGGAAGTGTCGCAAATATTCGAGAATCCAGCGGCTCTCATCAGCGGTCGAGTAGAATAAGCGCGGCTCCTTCTCCCGTCAATACGATCGTATGGCAATACTATTATATGGCACCAAAGAACCGACGATTACACGTATTAGGTGCGTTCCTCTCGCCAATCACTTTAGCGGTCAAATAGAGTAGAGTGTAGCTCTTTCTTCCGCAGACACCGGCACCCTTTGGAGATGGAGACGAGCAGCAGTCAAGTAAAGTGGACGCAGTCCCTCCTCCCGCCAAAGAAAAATTTTGACAAAAAAAAATGTAACCGACAGTTTCTTCTGTCAAATACCCGCTGTTTTTCTCAGTCATCTATGCCAGCGTTTTAAGAACCGAGGTAAGGACTCCTTGTCATCTCATAATACAGATCGCTGAGCGTCTAGCGATCGAGTACACTGAAAGATGGCTCCTCCTCCTGCAACCGAGCATTCGGATTTTGTTAATCCAAGCTTACCCTCGGATACCCAGATATTCTCTAATCTCGTCGAAGGTTTTCAATCATCCACGACATCCTTCGAAATTCTTGTGGCACCAGATTTCATTCAAGAAGAATAAGGGACTTAGATAGTATAGCATCTCTCAGCAAATCGCACAAATCTGTGATTGCTTATAATGCTGGCAACTTATCGTGAATTTATCTTCAGTGATTTTGAATATATCAACATTGTAGCATCAGGCAGATAATAATGTGTATATGTATTGCCATCAGTTTAACAGCAAGATAGCTGCGTCAATGTTATCTTGTGTTGTCAGCAATATGACAACATTGTATGATGCTGTATATTATTATAGCAACATAATGGCAATAGTATTTTGATGATGATGATTTTAAAGTCGGCAAATTGCTGGCAAATTGTTACTCAATGTTGTCAATGAGAACTCAGTTGCTGCAATTCTGGTACCAACGCATACTTAGCAATGCATATTAAGCAGGCAACATGCCAACAACAAAATATACATGTTGCTATCTGGGGATCCAGTATAACTCATCTCGCACTTCATGATCCAGGATTCTGTTATTAGATGAACGTTGTGCTTGATATCTCAGGTAAGATGTTTGTATCTGAAGGAAGCAATTGCTCTAAGAGAACCATTCGAAGATCAGTTCTTTTCTCACCATGTCTTCTTATGAAAATTCTGTAATAAAAAAACGACTCATCTTAAGCCTGTGATTTGAAAGGCATCCATAAATCTTTTCTACATTAAGTTAAAGGACTGGGAAATAGCCGCCCACTCAATGCTCTCAGGAACTCAAATAGCCATTCTCATCAGAGCTTTGGTGTTCTAACGGTGACGTTTGCGCGAGTTGCTCGAGATTCATCGTTGCACAAAAATTGGCCAAGCCGAGTCAAATACTAAAGCAATTGTCAATTTGATAAATTTTTCTAGGACGATGCTGATCTTGTTACATGTTCCAGTTGTGGAATGAGAATCAGATAACTGTATCTCAAGCAGCTATAATGGTATACTAAGTGAAAAACCTTTCGTTGTTATTATGAAGCTTGCAAATGATAGCCGCCTTAGTATGAGCTTCTTTTAACAGTAAGCATTTAGAATCGATAAAAACTGCAGTCGGCATTCATCAATTTTCATTTCACGTCCAAATCTGCGCTTGTAAAGCTACTGAGCCCAAAAGTCTGTTTCCTCTTACGTCAAAATATGACATTACACATCTTATTGCCTCATCAACAAGTTTCTAAGATGGCCATACGCTTTGTCGGTTTACTTTTTTGAACGAATAGGACATGTCCCAGAGAAATGTGCGTACGCACCGACAAACCTTTGCTCAAAGCAACGCCTTCTATCGCTTCTTAACGGATCTTCGCAATTGCGAAATCTTTAGAATTGTCAGTACCAGAGCTGTGCTACATTAGCAAATGCGGATCCTTTTAATTTTTTATTTCACCGAGATTGTAGAGGTAAAAAATAAAACCAAAGAACTATATTATTATACAT
Source organism: Trachymyrmex septentrionalis (assembly GCF_001594115.1). Taxonomy (NCBI): domain Eukaryota; kingdom Metazoa; phylum Arthropoda; class Insecta; order Hymenoptera; family Formicidae; genus Trachymyrmex; species Trachymyrmex septentrionalis. Next base: position 175,066 of record NW_017305001.1, read on the forward strand.
AATTATATTAAAATTTGACTTTTCGATACTGACAGTTCGTCTCTTCTCTCAATCCGTGGTGATCTGTATCCGCGAGCGTACATAATAATAGATACACAATGTCTTACACATCTGCGTTCCATTTACCTTTTTATTTTCTAATGGTTTTTCATATTTATATATGTATGTTAATTTAGTTGCGTTTATTTTTTTCGTAAGAAAAGTCTTTTTATCTTTTTTATCAGCTAGAACTTTTTCAAGAAATACGAAACACATTTGACTGTTCAATCGTACGTGAATATTGTCGAGTTCTACATCAAGACTCACCCGAACTGCGAATACAATGAATATGCGAGCTTTAGCGTTTATTATAATATTTTGTACTACGGTATTTTTTTTTCTCCGATATGTTTAACGGGCTCAATCCGGTAGCCGAAACTTGTTACACTTAGTTTTTTATTTATTTTTATTTATTATTTATTTTTTATTTTTATTATATACTTCGATTTTATTTTTTGTTATTTGTAATTTATTCTTTTAATTAGATGATTTTTTTTAAAAACGAATTGTGTTGACTCTTACTTTGCCCTTTAGTTTATGTTATTTATTTTGGATATAATTTTGTTTCGTTCAGACCCTAAGATTTTTTTATTTCAATGGAAAGGAGGAATTAGGAGCGAGGACGCAACTCTGATATCACTCTTGTGGTTATCGTTCTGAAGCACGTGCTACAAATTGGAAGTTTGATTTGAAGATCCCAGATAAGGGTCAATGTCGATATGTGATCCAGTCTCAGACAGTGCATCTATCGATCCTCTTTTTAGGATCTGGAATCTAACCTCTTTGACTAAGAATCGGACTCGTACGATCTTGGCAAAAACGCAATGAATTGGAGAAATGTCGAAATGAATTAGAAGTAATTTTAATTTATATATTGTGACGTGACGTTTTCCGTTCGTCACAAGGGTCGCACGACCCGGCCGAATAGTGCAATCTAGCGTCCTGAGTCCTTCAACATTTTAGAGGGAGAATGCATTTGCGCTTTTTCGTGACGTTATTTGCGTGTCTCACGCGTTTCGCGTTACCGTTTTCGTTTCTTTTTTTGTAAATGTATTTCCGTACCGAGGGTTATAGAAACTGGCGATTCTCGCGATCTTGGCAGATTGACGCCGCCTCACCGGACCATGAAGAGAGAAGAAGGAAGACGACCAAGACTGGAAGTCGAGTGACGACCGCTGCCGACGGATTTGCCGGGGTGCATGATACCCTGTCCCTCGGGTCGCACGCAGATGATATCATTCATTATTTCGCCCTTTATGCTATCGCAAGACATTTTTTATCGCATCATCTTCCAGGCACAAGGCAGAACGAGGAGTGAAATGGCAGGATGAGGGTGGCCACTCTGCGCCCCAAGGACGGCAAGAGCCCCGAGAAGACGTCTCGAGGCCACGAGGCAGCCCGAGAAGATCCTGCGGTCCCTCAAAGTTCGCGCGCTAGGACATGCACGGGCATGACGCGGTTCCTGCGATTAGTGGAGCCGCGGAGCCACGCGCCAATAAGGCGCGATAAGGCCCCCTCGCGGGGATAACGAGCCCTGCGTGCCCCCGGGAGGATCAGCGCCCGACACTTGTGCTGTGGCCAGCTGAGCGAGGGTACGTGGGAAGGACGCAGGGCCCAGCGAAGGGATCAAAGCTGAGCGAGCGAAGAGAGAGACAACCAGGACGAGCACCCGCAGGAGATCATGGTGAGGCGAATATCACAGGTTGTAAAGTCGTTGGTTTCCGAATCCAGGAAGCGCGATCTTATCGCAATTTTATCGGGTATATTGTAGTGAGCGCACGTGGCATTACCGTGCATTAGATTTATATACGCGAAGACAAATACCCTTCGTTGTTTTACCACTCAGTCTTTGACCTAGCTCTTCCAGGAATTGGGTACTTGGAGGAATCTGATTGGTGGAGATTTTATCTAGATCCGGATACGCGCGAGCAATGTCGAATACTGATAAAAAAAAGAAATATATTTTGTAAGAGATTTACTTGGCAACGGTTGACCTACTAGCTCCGTGATTTGACTAACTCTGAGTCCTATCAGTTAAATCTATCAACTGGAAAAATTGCATTAATTTAATTATTTTTATTATGATTATCAGTATTTGATTTGCTGTGTAAATAAACAAATTAATTATTCTTGAATTTTCCATAAAAGAAACAATTCCAATGCGATCTTTCAGCACTCACTTGTTCTTTTTATTTATATTTTATCTTAAAATAATAACGATTTTAAAACGTTTGTACAACATTATTTAAACGTAAATAAACAAACAAATAAACGGCGAAAGAAGAGTCAGTAGGTTAAAAAAACATTTAATCAATTAAAATTATTAGGCGACGATACATGAGCAGATAACGGAACGGCGCATATAAATGTGTAAATGTATAAAAATGTATAAAAATATATATATATAACAAGTTTCGGCTACGAGATTGAGCCCTCTTCAGATGTGAAGCGCGAAAAATAGACGAAAGTAAAAAATAAGTAAAAAACAATTCATGTCGCAATTAACATTAAACGTAAAGAAATAAAATTCAGATGGATCTCAAAAATACGATTGAGCAATCAAGGTGTCCATTATCAGAGCCAGATCGCTAGACAAGACCGAAAAATAACTTGTAAGAAAAAACAGACCTTGACAATTAAAAACGCCGTTATCATGATAAATTTGCAAACTCACCAGCAAACTCGAACAAATCAAAATGATCCCCCGCACACGCAAAGGTGAACCATGTGTAAGCCGTAACACTCCGGCAATGGTGCACATGCCAGAGCCGGACATGTCGGCGTCGCTCACGACGTGACCGCTCGCTTAAACGGAACACAACGCACTGAGAGAGGAGAGGAAACGGGCCGACAAAATCGAAAGTCATACTTTGTTTATGATCGGTATATACGCTTTGTGGAGACTTTCGGTGTCAGTTTGTAGATTCAGACTATTTTTTGTTTTTTAATATGCAACATTTCAGAGATTAGCCGCTTTCTGTAAGAAGGTTCTTCATCCAGGATCTGAACATCGTCCCATTGAAAATCATGATTATGAAGAAGTCTATGCTCGGTGATAACGGAGCGGGTAGAAGTTTTATATCTAATATGGTTACGGTGTTCCGCAATTCTAGTTTTTAATTTTCTGCCCGTCTGCCCGACGTAAGATGCGTCGCAATCATTACGTAGAATTTTGTAGACAACATTATTTTTTGATGTACGAGGACAAGTGTCCTTTTGGACTCTGATGTACTTGTTCATCTTATTAGGGCTGTGGAAAGCTATTCTGATGTCGCCTTTATTTTTGCGTAATGTTCTGAATTTTTCTGTGTGAGACGGAATGAAGGGGACCGTAAGCCACGAGGTAGATTCTTTCGTAACATCATTATCGGTTGTGACGTTATGTACGTTGTGAATTTTTTTAATTAAATTTTTTATTCTTTGGTTCATGGTGTCAAAAATAAAATCGAGTGGGTAGTCATTTAAGAGTAAGATATTGATAATGAAAGTCAAATTTTT
>NW_017305001.1:178702-184534 GCF_001594115.1 Trachymyrmex septentrionalis
AACAAAAAAAAGGTACCATCTTCTCGTTAGTTGACAGAGCATTCTTATTATCTGACAATAGATTTCACACTAAAAACTTGACTTTCATTATCAATATCTTACTCTTAAATGACTACCCACTCGATTTTATTTTTGACACCATGAACCAAAGAATAAAAAATTTAATTAAAAAAATTCACAACGTACATAACGTCACAACCGATAATGATGTTACGAAAGAATCTACCTCGTGGCTTACGGTCCCCTTCATTCCGTCTCACACAGAAAAATTCAGAACATTACGCAAAAATAAAGGCGACATCAGAATAGCTTTCCACAGCCCTAATAAGATGAACAAGTACATCAGAGTCCAAAAGGACACTTGTCCTCGTACATCAAAAAATAATGTTGTCTACAAAATTCTACGTAATGATTGCGACGCATCTTACGTCGGGCAGACGGGCAGAAAATTAAAAACTAGAATTGCGGAACACCGTAACCATATTAGATATAAAACTTCTACCCGCTCCGTTATCACCGAGCATAGACTTCTTCATAATCATGATTTTCAATGGGACGATGTTCAGATCCTGGATGAAGAACCTTCTTACAGAAAGCGGCTAATCTCTGAAATGTTGCATATTAAAAAACAAAAAATAGTCTGAATCTACAAACTGACACCGAAAGTCTCCACAAAGCGTATATACCGATCATAAACAAAGTATGACTTTCGATTTTGTCGGCCCGTTTCCTCTCCTCTCTCAGTGCGTTGTGTTCCGTTTAAGCGAGCGGTCACGTCGTGAGCGACGCCGACATGTCCGGCTCTGACATGTGCACCATTGCCGGAGTGTTACGGCTTACACATGGTTCACCTTTGCGTGTGCGGGGGATCATTTTGATTTGTTCGAGTTTGCTGGTGAGTTTGCAAATTTATCATGATAACGGCGTTTTTAATTGTCAAGGTCTGTTTTTTCTTACAAGTTATTTTTCGGTCTTGTCTAGCGATCTGGCTCTGATAATGGACACCTTGATTGCTCAATCGTATTTTTGAGATCCATCTGAATTTTATTTCTTTACGTTTAATGTTAATTGCGACATGAATTGTTTTTTACTTATTTTTTACTTTCGTCTATTTTTCGCGCTTCACATCTGAAGAGGGCTCAATCTCGTAGCCGAAACTTGTTATATATATATATTTTTATACATTTTTATACATTTACACATTTATATGCGCCGTTCCGTTATCTGCTCATGTATCGTCGCCTAATAATTTTAATTGATTAAATGTTTTTTTAACCTACTGACTCTTCTTTCGCCGTTTATTTGTTTGTTTATTTACGTTTATATTTAAGAGTCTTTACATCGTTATTATTTAACATTATTTAACCTGTTTCTAAAAAACGTTTTAAAATAAATGGTTTAAAAACAAAAAAAAACCATTTCTAAACATTTTATAAACGTTGTTGTTCTACTTATAGAATAGTTTTATAGTCAACACTTATAATCTAAAGTATTTTATATACAACTGCCGCCTGTAAATAATGCCCCGGCTTCGTCACAGCGAACAATGCTTCTCAGTGTCAGTCTTTGTCAAGTCTTGTGCGCGCGAGGTACACATAAAAATTCGACGTACATAAGTGATTTTTTTATTTATATAGAAGGTGGAGGAGGAGGAGGAAAATAAGAATCCTCTTTATGCTTACTCTTAAAAAAATATCGATGCTTCTTGTCTAATTACTACATGGCACATTTTTGGAGAGAATGGCAGTGGCACGGGCGACGATGGCGGTTCGTGGTGGCGGAGGCGGCGGTTTGTGATGGTGGAGACGACGGCGGCAAAGGCGGTGGCAGCCACGGATGGTGTTTATCGACACATTTTTGGAGAAGGCGGCGGGCCGGTGACCCACGACTCTCTCCCACCAAGGAAACACATGGCGGCACGTATCAATGGTATCGCTGTTTATATAAATGTTTACGTAAATACCGCTATCGCCGACCTTGGGATGTTCCCTGCCTCCCTCCTGCGCATATAGATATCCTCCGCGCCCCGCTTATCCCTTTAGCCCATTAGGTTAGAATCAGCCTTATCATTACTATGTATTGTGACGTGACAATTTTGTCAGTCACCGTTGGCGGTATTTCCGTTGGGGTCTTGCGTCCTCCCGGTTCGAAGAGTGAGCACGCAATCGAGCGCGCATACGGGCGCACATGCGAGGGTGCGTAGATTATTCGGTTGTCTAATTTCGCTTTGTTCCTTCACTACAAATTTTTGTTTTTTTACTAGTCGTCTCGTATTTAGACTTGTCATCAATAAACTCGGTGGCTAGAATACTCTGTACAATTCGTCGTCTCACTCACCAACGGACGAAGAAAGACCACCAGGAAGAAGCGGATGGAAACACGGAGTTTGCTGAGAGTTGCCTCACCGGATGAGCAGGTCAAATAATTCTGTATATTATATTTTCTGTCACGCGACCGTCAAAGCCTGGCTATATTGCACCTCAATTACAGGAACCATAAAGAAGAGAGAAAGAGCGAAAGCTTTACTTACACTGGGTGGTCGAGGATGATGTCCCTTGGAGGCAAAGGCTTACCCGTGCAAAACTGATGGCGGAGATATCCTGAATTTTCCGAGCCGGTCCGAAAAAAAGGAGGCCGTTGAGAGCTAAGGAGCCTGTCTTATTATTATATTTCGCACTTTGGAGCGCGAGGATTCGTGGCCCGCAAAGAGCAGTAGAATTCGCAGCGCCGCGTAGCTGAAAAGGACTAATCGGCGCATGACAAGGCCCGAGAGGAGGGGAGGGGGGGATGGGCCGAACAGTCTGCTTAGATCCGCGGAAAAATCCCAGCCGACTCTCTGTGGCCAAGCCAAGGGACGTTATGTGAAAGGACGTACGATCCCCCTGGAGCGTGTACAAGCGAAAATGACCTACAAATACCGAAAGGATCGAGGAAGAATAGCATCGGTGAGACGAACATACTCTGCTTGTAAAGCCGCCGAGATTCTGGGTGACAGAAGTATCATGCGTTAAGAGTCGAGATTTCGGGAAGCCGGTATCATGGTAGTCGAATATTTAAGCATTTGCGAACCACGTGCTACTCGCCCGCATCCCTTCGGAAATAGAGATAAAGATTGCCGAGCGACTCTCGCCTTTGCCACAGTCAAGTCAATTGTATGTTATATATATTATCGATTCAATTCTGTTGCGCATTGTCGAGTCAATTGTATGATGTATCGTCGAGTCAATTCTTTGGTGTAATTTTGAGTTAATGTGTTCGCGATTGCGATGTAGAATAACGATAAGTTTTACGTAATAGAAAGCGGTTGCATGTAGAGAGTGATCTATCTCGCTAATTTAACGTGTTTTGGACCTTCTTTTTGTGCGAGCTTAGATCTCGTCTATATCCGATACGGTTGCTGGGTCAGCCCAGACAAAATGAACTCTAGTTTTGGTCGTCGCGGAGGCCGACAAAATAACCGCGAGCGATTATAGATACCTGTATGAAAGAACGCTTCGAAATATATTTATTACTCAATTGCATGTTAAATTTTGTGTTATTATTGCAGTCTATCTCTCTCGTCCTCCGATATATTTCCCGCCGATAGCGAATCTCTCCTGTCGCTATCACGAATTGCAATTACGTGGGTCTGGCGAATTAAGTGACAATTAACGAAAGAGGGGCATGCTCTCTCGTGCCTAGCGCTCAACTTGAGTTTGTATAAGAATGGATATTCGGCGATAAATTAGTTTAATTATCGAGCTATTAACTAAGGACGCTCGTCCGCGAGAAAAAGTCATAGAGAAAGCGACAAAGTTGTATGCCATTATTCGCCAGTACGGTCACAGTACATATACTCTATATAAATATATACCACTATATACAGGTGTTTCATTTTAAGTGATATGATGGATTACCTCGCAAATCGATGATTTTATTAAAAAATGTTTTAAACAAAAAATTTTTAAATTAGAATTCGCATGGTTTGAAGAGGTACACATGACGGAAATGTGAACTTAAGCTTGCGTGATTTTGTCAAAATCAGATCAATGTCATTATTTAAAAAAAAATGGAGACTCCTATTTTTTTATTACATATTCTTGTAGCTTATCTCGAAAGCTTTCCAAAATACTACAATATAATAAAGTTACGTTTCATTGAGTACTTGCCTAGTTATGGAGCTTGAAAGTTACCGCTGGCGTTATCTATGTATGCATGTGCGTGTGAGAGGATTTTTACGCACATGCGTCTCCGCGATTTATCCACACTGCTTGGTATGTGCTTACGCGCACGGAATTGAGTCCAATCCTTTCCAATTGAACAATTCAACTTTCCTCTTCTTTTCGTATAGCTTTTTCTTTCAATTTTTTTACATTAGTAGGCTTTTTCAAAGTTTTTTTCAAAATGGCCGCTTACAGTTCAAATGAAATCGTTGATATTATTTTTGTGCTTGATAAAGCTGGACAAAATTATTGTAGAGCAGAAAGACTGTATCGTAATGAACATCCGTTTAGACAACATCCAAATGCAATACAAATAAGAAGACTTTTATTACGAGAGCGTAGGAGAATCCGTAAGAGAATCTGCAAGCAAATAAATGCTAAAAATGACGTTAATGATCCGCGTATATTAGCAGTGCTAGCAATGATAAACTTGAATCTTCATATTTCGACTAGAAAACTGCAATGTAATTTAGAAATTCTTTATATCATTGTGTGGAAGATTTTACAAAGAGATAAATTCCATTCCTACCACATTACTTTAACCCAAGATGTAAGAGAAAATAATATGAGGCTAAGAAGACAATTTTATCGTTAGGCATTACAAATGATAGAGAAAACTTTTTTCCAGTATGTTCTTTTCAGTGACGAAGCCTCATTTCATAACAATGGAGAACTCAACAGGCATAACTGTCATTATTGGTCCACATACAATCCTCACTGATAATCAACATCGTTGGAGTTTAAACAATTGAGAATTGTAAATATTATATATTTACAATTTGATTAGTCCATACTTTTTAGATAACTGCTTAAATGGGAAACTTACCTTTCTTTCTTGCAGAATAAATTACCTGAGCTTTTAGAAAAGGTTGATCTTGCTAGTCAACAAAATGTGGTGGCAGCAAGATGGTACCACCCCATTCTCATCGTATTGTGATGAAATATTTCAATAACGTTTTTTATGAAAGATGGATAGGGAGGTGAATATATTCGATGGCCTCCACGCTCTTCTGATTTAATTGTATGTGATTATTTTTTGTAGGACAACATAAAAAATATTGTTTATAAAGCTTCGCCGATATCTGCAGAAGATATAAGAAATTGAATAACTAATGTTTGTCGTATTCCTTAAAATATTTTAATTTCAACAGTAGAAAATTTTAAGAAACGATTGAGGTTATGTCTGCAAGAAAATGGAGCTTTATTTGAACATCTTATCAACGACTAAAGACATATTCGAATTAATCTTGGTCGGATCACTCTCGATTTTGCCTTAATCGGCCGGATTAATGATCGGTCTTACCTTAGTTGGACGGATCAGTCCCGATCTTGTCTTAATCGGCCGGATTAGTGATTGTTACTTAACGAAAAATAATTTTATTGTTTTGGAAAACTCTCGAGATAAGTTACAAGAATATGTAATAAAAAATAGAGGTTTTTATTAAAAAAAAATATTAATGACCTTGATTTGATTTTGACAAGGTCACTCAGGGTCAAGTTTACATTTCCATCATGTGTCCCCTTCAAGCCATGCAACTTTCATTCGAAAAATTTTTTAATAAAATCATTGATTCGCGAGATAATAGACCATATCACTTAAAATAAAACACCCTGTATATATATATATATA
>NW_017305001.1:184634-199302 GCF_001594115.1 Trachymyrmex septentrionalis
CGGAAAAGTTCTACAAGTTTTACAATAGAAAAAAGTAAATCTCCGTTTTAGATGACACCTCACCGATTTTAATGTCCTTTAGTTATATTGTAGGGGAGAGTGTCTTGAATGATTCCCAACAAGAATTAAGTAGGACGGCATTGGTTTAGGAGATATAATAAATAAAAGTTCTATAACATACAGAAGATAACATTGTTATAAGACTCCCAGCCCACCTCCCCCTCTGCTTAAGGGCGCACGATTTCCACGCGAAGTGACTCTCACCTCACCTCCCTCCTGCTTGGAAGCGCATGATTTCCACGCGAAGCGACTATCCCCCTGGTCGCGATAACAGAAAAGCGACAAAGTTGTGCCGTCGGTCGAGACTACGGTTACACTATGCACTTTAGATTAACAATGATAAAACTTTATAAAAATTGTAAATCTTGCGCGACTACAATTAACAATTGCATCCTAGACAAAGGGCACTATGCCCTTTTTTCGGGGTATAAATAGAGAGTCTGCGGACGCTTAACTCGCAGAACGGAAAACCAAATAAGCCAGTCCAGTTCACATCGTCCGTCGCGTATTTTACAGTGCTTGTGTGCATCAAAGTACGAAAACACTGTATATATGAACTCATGGGGTAACCCGCGAGGTGAGAGGCAAGGGGGAAAACTGAACGAGAGGGGCGTTGTGGTGCGGGGGGGGGGAGGGGCAGCTGAGCGAGCTGCATTTGCCTCCCACCACCTCTGGCAGTTTTCCTCCCCAGTCTCTATCCCCATGGGAGCATGTGTGTGGGTGCTCGACGTCACCCGCCGAGGGGCGGCAGCGGCAGATCCGGCGAGCTCGAGGGCAGACGTGAGACTGAGGAAGCTCGCGGTTGATTCGTTTCTTTTGTGTCGCACTCTCTCTGTCGCACGCACTGTCGCTCTCACTCGCACCGACGAATTATGCCGCGTATTTTTCACGTTTCGCGATGACACCTTATTGCGTATTAGATTTTAGAGAGACACGTTTCGCGGTCCCCACGCGATGACACTTTCATTACCGCGCTTTTTTTGTTAGTTTAATAAAAAAAAAGATACCAAATAAGAATCTATTGTCCCTTTCGAATGCGTTCTCTCTCATGACGTTATTTTAATTTCCATAAACATAAGTTGTTTATTTTTATGCAGTTTTGTCTCCTTGATAGATACCATATCCGTTAACATTTCCGATGGACAATAGTCTATATAATATATATTATAAATGCGTACGGGCGAGGTTTTTTTCGTCGTACTTTTTGTGATTTGAACGTATTATAGTTTAATACGATGGAGTCTCGAAGTAAAGAAGACGAAGAGCTACCTACGAACTCCTCTAAGAAATCTTCCGAATAACTATTAGATAAGGAAGAAGAAGATATGTTGGATGAAACGTATATGGGTTCTTTAATCGATTTAATATATCAGACGTGGATTATGAATACGTTTTTTTATCAAAAATTTGAGATGATGATTGGATGTATACAGACCTATATGGTGAAACAGCGAAAAATAGACCTGAATACGATACGTATGAAGGAGGCAAAGACAATGAAGGATGCGTTAGTGTTTTTTTCTGGAAGCGTTGAAGACGAGAGGTTTTGCTGAATTCTATTTATTCTATGCAAGAGTTGAATCGTTTTTTCTCTATTCCCGAGAGCAAAATATTGCGCCATTTGTTTATGGAGGATTTCATGACGATCAATTCTTCGAATGGTTGCGCGATCTAAAAGAGTTTATTGGGCGTCGAACGTCAACACTTGTTGATACATCGAACGTCGATTGTGAGATTTTCACATCATCACCAGAATTGACATTTAGAGGTATGGATGCGCTTTTTGCTTCAACCTCGAAACAGAAAACCGATGGAATATCCCAATACATTACAAAATTGGACAATGGTCGTCTTTATACCGTGGGAACTCCAGAAGGATAAACTGGACATCAGTTGATTCGTCTAGATGTGTATGATATTCACGATATTAAAAATAAGGAAAAACGTCAATGGTGGAAATATGCAAAATTAAGAACGCAATTTTTGATATCTTCCCCCAGAGATCGTAAGCAGCAAATGGTGAATCAGTTTTTGGATTGTGTAGCTGACGATTTGAGGAAAGTACCATTAGTAACGACGACGGAAATAAAGAACGTTTATTTAAAAAATATAGAGGAGAGGAAAAGACGTTATTAATATTATATTCACATAATATATTTTATCACATATTATATTCACATATTATATTTTATAACACATTAATTTTTGTATTTTATATAATATATAAAAGTATTTATATGCAAGATCGGAGTCTATAATGCTATCTCACTCTTACTTGCAATTGTTCCTTCACACTACAGAGGCACACATCCTCAGCAGGACACTATAAAAGAGACACACCACACAATTATCTTATTATTTTGCTTTTATTCGTTTGCGACGACACATCTCGATGTTCATCGGCATTATGGTGCCGAAATTCGTTGATTTACAAGGTGTTTTTTGTATTATCTCTTGTTTGTTTTTTTACAAATTTGTTTATTATATCGCTTGTTCTTTACAAATCGTTCTGTATGTTTTTTAAGTGTTTGTTGTGAACAAACGATTCATTGTTAAGGAAGTGGCAGTCTTAAAAAATGGGAGTGTGCTGATACATTACATCTTTACGTGCTCGATGCCATAGCGTTTCTTGACGAAAACAGACCAGTCGCACGCTTCATGATTGATGACACGTCATCACAGATTACGGTGGAATGGTACCATACTGTACTGGCGCAGCGTCTGATCTCAGAAGCTATCATAGGAGAGAGTGAGACTATCGTGTATGTGACTTGAGAAGCGGGGGTGATTGCTTGACATTGATGATTGCTGAACAATTAGATATTGTAGTTGAAACAATTGATGTGCATTATGATGACATTGAATCTCTTGAAAATGTAGATGCTACTAATATGTTTCGGTGTGGAAGACACATTAAATGTTGCGCGTTAGAGAATGTGTTGAAACTATTTAATCAGTGGACGCGATTTCAAAGCAAGTAATATATGTTTTTTATTTTATATACTCGATGTATGTGCTTATTATCGTATGCATATTATTAAAATTAAAAGAAAAACTTGAATATTGGTTTCTTTCCGTTACACATATCCTGTATGTATGTATGTGTAAAGATGACACATCCTTCGAATATGATAAGATGCATCATGTTTCCGATGGAACGATATATAAATACGTACGGGGTAAGGTTCTTCTCTCATTGATTTTTTTTTAAATGCCTAGTATGTCAAGCGATAGCGATAACAGTCCAAACGAAAGTATGGACAGCGATAACAGTTCGAACGAAAGTACGGACAGCGATCTGTCCACGTGTTTTCAGATACAGATATCGATCTGTATTGTCACGAGCGTCTGTTACCGAGTGCTATATTGTCTATGTCCTGTATAAAGGAAAAGAGTTGTTGGAATTTAGCTACACATCATTTACGGAGAGAAATTAGAAATCAATGTTCGCGAGAGATTTTGTGGATGAATAGCACGGTAGTTGTTGTTGACAGTCGCGCAAGAAGGTATGAAAACGCAGCTTTGAAAGGTGTGCGAAAAATCGGTGATATTAAAAGAATTTATGAAAAAATTAAATTCGACATACCTTTAGATAGTTGTGATGAAACATTCTGGTTGACGTGTAAGCGAGAGCAGTAATTTTGAATAAAGAGATGGATGAGGAGGTGCAGGATCTTTTTCATCGTGCAACGAGTATCGGCGGACGATGATACGGCGGACGTGTATCGAGTATGGGAGCAAAAATGCGACGAGTGTCTCGACTTCTTGCAGGAGACGTGTCGAAACAGTAACCGTCGACGAATATCTATCGGAGTTATAAATGCATCGATCACTCGAATAGCACAATTGGAAGGTTTCAGAAAATACTTTACGACAACGTTTTGAACATGTGGACTCTGGCCATCTCGAATCGCAAAAGAGGGGATTTTCGTGGTTGGGGCTTGATTGGTGGCTCGAAACAGCTTTCAATAATTGCGTACTAACTGATGTGGTGTTAAATTCGAGTTACATCGAACCTCAACAGTTTCTCGATGACGCGAGAGATACTGTTCTCGATCGGATATGTGATAATCTTCAGAGACATATTTGTTTAAAAGTGAATACGATATTCAACGATGAGTTCGTCGCGGATGAGATCTGCTAAGAGTATCATTACGAAAAATTACGAGCTTTTCGGCACATCTGATCTGCGAGAGTAGTACAATAAACATGTGATAGATGATATTTTAGCAGCTCTAGAGGAATTTCAGGAACGTGACAGTGGGCGCTATCATGCATATTGAACCTGATTGTAAATGTTAACAAATATAATCCTATGCATGCGGGATGTTGGGTGGAGTGCGAGAAATTATGCCGAAGAGAGCGGTAATCAATGTGCGTTCGACAATGCATGTTTTGCCTGGTCGGTGGTCGTCGCTCTGTATCCAGTTAAAAGTCATGTGAATAGGAAATCGTCGTATCCGGATTATACTACTGTATTGAATCTTGAGGATATCAAGTTTCCCGTTACTTTAAAACAAATTACGAAATTTGAACTTTTGAGCGATACATTCATCAACGTATTTACCGAGCGAGAGAGAGGTGGGAAAAAAGACGATGGTAATACCATATAATCGGTCCTTTTCGTCTTACCAAAGAGAAGAAAGAGAAACATGTAAATGTACCTGCAAGAATCAAGACGCGACGACGAAAACGTCATTGGTCATTTCACATGGATTAAAAATCTGTCACGATTGATAGGTTCGCAATTGAGCAAGAATACAAAGAAGAAGTATTTGTGTGATAGGTAGGTATACTAATTATTTTTGTATATATATATAGCGATAAAAAAAGTTGTGTAACGCGTATGACTTATTACTTTACAGATGTCTACATTATTTTCATACGAGCGAGAAGTTGTCGCTTCACATTGACTGTATTATGACGAACGATTGTGCTATTATTCTTCCGAACGAGAACGTTAAGTGGTTATCGTTTCGTGATCATAATAAGAAGGAGCGACTTCTCTTTGTGGTTTATGCCGATTTGGCGTGTATACTGAAGAAAAAGACCAATGATGAAAACATTTGGAGATTTACTTATCAGCATCACAAGGTTTTCAGCGTAGGGTATTACATACGTTGTGTATACGATGAAACTATGTCGATATACAAATCTTATCGCGGCGAAGATTGCGTATCGTGGTTTGTCAAGAAATTATACGATTGGCGCATCGCGCGAAAATGATACTCGATAAGAATGTGACTATGGCGGAGTTTACATCAAACGTTGAGTGGGAAAAATTTCGAAATGCGACTCACTGTCATATCTGTGAAAGACCATTTAAGGAAGGAGATTTGCGCGTACGCGATCACTGTCATTTAACCGGACGTTATAGAATCCTGCGCATTCACGTTGTAATTTACAGTATCAAGATACGTACGTTATTCCTGTATTCTTTCATAACTTGGCAGGTTATGACGCACATTTTATCATAAGAGATATTGCTAATAGTTTTGCGGGTAAAGTTGACGTGTTACCTATAACGAAAGAAAATTATATATTGTTTACGAAACATGTCAAGAATACAGTAAACTTTAAGTGAGGAACGGACTGTGTGAAATTGCGTTCTGTGTAGATTCATTCAAATTTCTCAATACTAGTCTCGAGAAATTGGTATTATATCTCGACAAGAGTAAATTGAAAATCATACGATCAGAATTTTCCAATCTTGATGCTGAGAATTTTGATCTGCTTACGCGGAAAAGAGTGTTTCCGTACGAGTATATCGACAGTGTTGATAAGCTAAACGAGACTAGTTTACCACCGCGTGAATTGTTTTATAGTTCGTTGACTGACGAGACTGTTCCGATGACGATTATCAACACGCGACAAACGTTTGGCGACGTTTTTGCATAGAGACTCTCGGCGATTACAGTGATTTGTATCTCAAGACAGATGTGCTTTTATTAGCAGATGTTTTTGAAAATTTTCGTGATACGTGTATTGAGAGTTACGGATTGGATCCAACGTATTATTACACTTTACGAGGATATATTAATACATGGGACGCTATGTTGAAATACACTGATATTCGATTCGAATTACTCACCGACATCGATATGGTGATGTTTGTGGAATGTGGTATACGCAGTAGTTTAAGTCAATGTTTACATAGATACGCGCAAACTAATAACAAGTATAATGCATCTTCGTACGATCCTTCGGAACCCTCGACGTACCTCATGTATTTCGATGTGAATAATTTGTATAGTTGGGCGATGTCCGAATCCTTAGCGTACGGAGAATTTCAATGGGTCGACGACATCGAGCGCTTTGACGTAATGTCTGTGTCGTCAGATTCCGTTATCGGTTATATTCTAGAAGTCGACCTTGCGTATCCGCAAAGCGTTCATGATGCTCATGCTGACTTTCTATTCTGCCCCACTTGCAAACGGCCTCCCGGAAAACGGAATGATAAACTGCTGGCCACTCTTTACAATAAGGAGTGCTATGTCGTGTACTATCGCAATTTACAACAATGCATTCAGCATGGATTATGAAAAAAATTCATCGAATATTACAATTCGCACAATCTCCATGGCTTCGCGGATATATCGAACTTAATAGAGATTCAGAATGCTCGCGAATAACGAATTCCAGAAGAATCTTTACAAATTGATGAATAATGCGGTAAATTGGAAAAACGATGGAGAACGTACGCGATCATGTTAACGTTCGACTTATAACGCATTGGGATGGAAGATACGGTATGAAAGCGATGATAGCGGAAGCTAATTTTCACAGTAGAAGTGTTTTTTCTGAAAATCTAATTACTGTCGAATTCGCGCAAACTCGAGGTAAAATTGAACAAACCGATATACGTAGGTATGTGCGTTCGCGAAATATCCAAGATGCGTCTATATGAATTTCACTATGAATACATAATACCGTTGTATCGCGATAAGTGTAAAATTATGTACACGGACACTGACAACTTGATATATCTTTTGGAGTGTGAGAATGTATACGAGGACATCAAGCGTGATATCGCGAGATTCGACACGAGCGATTATCTCGAGAGAAATGCGTATGATATTCCACGCATTAAAAATACTCGGTTTGATGAAAGATGAAAATAGCGGTGCGATTATGACGGAATTCGTAGGACTCAGAGCGAAGATGTACGCATTGAGAGTGGAAGGAGCGATACGAAGAGAACAAAGGGTGTCAAGAAAAACGTAGTCGCGAAAATCGACATGACCACTTTCGATGATTATATGCGGTGTTTGAACAATGTAATGATACAATCGAGACGTCAGTCGTGCAAACGATCGATAATGCACGAGGTTTACACAGTGTCTGAATTGAAGCTCGCTCTTAGTCCGTATGACGATAAACGGTACGTCATACTCAAATCGGTCGCTACTCTACCTTAGGGACATTATAAAATACCTTTGTAATGTGTGTGATGTATTTTTTATTATAATAAATAAAAATTTACAATACATTTGTTTCATGTATCCAAAAATTATGTGAACTGTCCATTCCTAACCATTTCTCGTACACTTTATTTCCTCGTTTGCGTAGTATTTTTTCCATGAGATAAACGTCAGGATTAGAGACTCGCTGTAATTCGTGTTCGTAAAATCTATTAGCTATCGGCTTCCCTTGAAAATCTTTCAGTAGATACGTTGCAGGATTCGTACGTTGTGTTTTAACGATGTAGAAAATCTCGGTGAACCAATTAGGTGTATAATCCTTTTCAAAAATTGTCTTGAATTTACTAATATGTATTGGATCGCTTATCTTGAACCTCGTTGGAGCGGCAATTTTTATGTGACTGTATACCGTCGACAGAGTCGTTTTGCAACGACGGATGTTATGTCTATCGGTCGCATTCCAATAGTTCGATATTTACGATGATTGTAATCTGACAATAGACGCGGTAGCTCGTCGATCCATTTGTACGAGCTGTTTAACGTGAACATCTTCCACATGTTATTTTTGAGTGTACGGTTGAATCGTTCCACTACCGACGCTTTCATCACCGAGTACGGATAGGTACGTCGAATAATGATTTATGTTGTACTTCTTCACAATTTTTTTTGCACAGTGATGTTGTAAAATTCCTTTTCTTGATCCGTCTGCAAGTTTCGTGGGTATCGTTCGTCTTTGCGAAATATTTTAGATAACGCTGCGGCTACGTCGCTTCCGTTCTTGCTCTTGAGTGGTAGGGCCCATGCGTATTTACTCAAAATATTTATAACTATTAAAATGTAATAGTAACCTTTGTTGAATCGCGCGTAAGGACGCATCTCGATTACGTCGGCTTGCCATAAATCATAGCGACCGTGCACCACGACGTGGAAAATTTCTTCGCGCGGATGCGTGGAGTTCTTTCACGAGTTTTCGTTTCTCGACACTAATCTCTCTCTGTTATGACAGGAAACGAGCTTTGTGCATATCTTTTAAATCTTCCTATCCATAGATGCGATAACTGTAGATGTGTTTAAATACCTAGACATCTCGATTCAGATGCTGAATCTCATTCTCGTTACACACTTTCGTCGATATTGTTGACACAGATCACTTACACCGCGATGCAGCATCTGAATATCGTTAGACATTTTTTGAAGCGCGAGTACGATCATATCTTTCCCTGTCGTTTTAAAGGATTTTTCTAACGTCTCCTTCGTCACCATATTATTCATTTGTTGACGCAGGTTCGTTACACCTCGATTTAGATGCTGAATCTTATTAGACATTTTCTGAAGCGCCAGCATATTTGTTAACGCAGATCAGTTACACCTCGATGAATCTCGTTAAACACTTTTGCCAATAACGCACTTACACTTTTTGAGACTTTTTCCACGTTGTTTCGCACTTTTTCCACATCGTTCGAGATATCTTTCTGCGTATCCTGAAGCGCGCGCACGATTATATCTCTCCCTATCAATTTAAATGATTTCTCTAACGTCTCCTTCGTCACCATATTATTTATTTGTTGACGAAGATCAGTTATACCTCGTTGAATTTCGTTAGCCTCTAACATCTCTTTCGTCACCATATTATGTATTTGTTGATGCAGATCAGTTATACCACGCTGAATCTCGTTAGACACTTTCGTTGATAGCGCGCTTACACTTTTCGAGACTTCCTCCATGTTGTTTCGTACTTTTTCCATATTGTTCGAGATATCTTTCTGCGTATCCTGAAGCGCGCGTACGATTATATCTCTCCCTGTCGTTCTAAACGATTTCTCCAATATCTCATTAGTCACTACATTTTTCATTCGTACAGTTACATCTCGATTCAGATGCAGAATCTCATTAGACATCCTCGTCACGTTCTTTTCCACGTTTCTTTGCACCTTCTCCACATCGCTATGCACTTCCTGTGTATCTCTCCTTATCGTTCTAAATGATTCCTCGATTTCGTTTCGCGAATCTGGAAGCGTGCATTCGACGTAGGTTTTGTTCACCACATCGGTGTTGAACTCCGGTGCGGCTACGTGTTCTATTTGTCATTCCTTCGCGTCGTAATGATCCGGATTCAGACAGAACCCACTGTCGTAAAAATACGTAATTTTGTAAAGATTCTATTAACGATCGCGACTTTTCGATTTCATCGCTATCGTCTCTCCTCATAGGTATACTAAATTTATTTTATAGACATCGAGTTCGCGTGAACTTGACCATTGTCGCAGTTTTCGTCACAGTGATTCAATTTATAATTAACCCAGCTTCGCGAAGTTCTTCGATTATCGACAACATTTCGTTGTCGTGAGCGTTGTTACTCGACGAGAAACATCGAGCAATTGAAGACGATTCACCAACTCGTTGGGATCGTCCCAGTGAACGTAATCTATTTCATTGTCAGTCAATCTCGCAGTAGACAGTATATTTGTCTCTATACCTGAACCAGTACTCGCGCCATTGGTTCTATGAGTAACTAAGAGCGGAGCGATAATGTTTTTGTATTTGTATCCCTTGTTACTCTTAACAGGCATTCTGGCATTAAAGTCACGTCTGTGAGCATTCGTCGTCAATAATATATGTATGTCTGTACGTTTTTTTATCATTCTGAGTGTAAATAGCGTTGTTTGGAATCTTCTTGCAAATCAACTCGTATAGACCTGGTGTACCTTTGTACCTCACTCTGCCTATGATTATAGCGTCATCAGAATCTACGTCGAATTTTTTATTACCTAACATCGTACCGTTTTCATCAAAATAAACACCGTAGACAAGATCGATTTTGTTTCTTTTATTGTCAGTTAAGAGAGTATTCACATATACTTGTCCTAACTGATTTTGCAACCTTTGACGATCTTGAGGCGTGCTTAACACCTGACAGACGTTTCAAGCGATGGATCATCACCGATTTTAAAAACTTCTTCGTTCTACAGTTCGAAAGGAGTTATTTGTTGTGATTCTATTGGTGTGGAATGAATTATGGACGAATCAGGCATGATGTTTAATCGTTTCTTTTTTATTTGTTTGTTCCATGAAATACGTTGCGGTGTAATTTGTGTTGGAATTGCATCATTATCATCGTCGTCGTCATCATTATCATTATTCTCATCGTCGCTATGCTCACGTTTATTCTTTTGCTTATTCTCCATAAACTTAGTTTCAAATGTTTACCTCCACGTTCAGTGTTTCCAGCAATTTATCTCAACGATTCGATAATAGGTTTTAATTGTTTCTCCAGAGCGATCTCATTCTCCATTATGCTAATTTTCAATGCTCTGTTTCTTACGAATCGACGCGCGTGTCTTCGCAATCAATTTCGCTATTTTCTCCTGTTCAGAGATACTTCTCGTTCTGTCTATCTTATCGTAACCTCAAAGAAGTACTGCTCACTTTTTTTCACAAAACACCACAGAAAAGTCCTATCGTTATGTACAGGGTGCGGCGCCAAAATCCGGACAAATTATATATATTTTACAATGAAAAGATTTACAAAATTTGTTTAGCTCCATTGTTTGTAAGGCCATAAAGAACATATTCACTCAATATATCCCCCGCTTGCTTGAATGACCGCCTCCATTCTCGGTCTGAAGCGTGCGCAGGTACGCTTTAATGCGTCACGGTCCATATCGGTGAATGCCGCTTCAATAGCGGCTCTCAATGATGCGACGTTTGGATGTCTGGACTTGTTCGTGACCCTTTCAACCACGCCCCATACGGAGAAGTCCAAAGAATTCAAATCTGGGCTGTTGGGAGGCCAGAATTCTTTCCACCAAAACATGTCGACGTTGTCCGACAACCAATTTTGCACCAAATGACTTGTGTGGGCGGGCGCACCGTCCTGCTGGAAAACATATGGCTTTCCAGCCGACACAGTTTCCATCCACGGCTTCACTACATTTGTCAGAACACGCAAATAAACTTCTTTTGTGACATTTTCCCCTTTGTTAAAAAAAACGCCCTCCTTCGAGTGGAATTTCCTCGCCGGTGTTGCAGAACCTTCGTTGGACTTCTCCGACTCATGATACTTTGCGAAGACATCATACACAGTCGATCTCGGATACCCGAAAAACCGAATGATTTCTGTCGAGCGCCCGGCGCGAATACTTTCGATAATCGCGGCTCTTCAGTTGTACTCCGCACTTGGTTTCAACATTGCGACTGTTTCGAGGTTATGATGGTTTAGTACATGCGTAAAGCTATTTGACTGCCAATCGCGACATCTACCAATGGTATTGAACGGAGGGAATTTCAATTTGAAATTTGTCCGGATTTTGGCGCCGCACCCTGTAATACGCTATCCTTGTCTATCACTCACATTGAAAAAAAAAATATTGTACGATTACACTACAGCGAAATCGTTGAATCTTTGTCTGTATCTACCGTTACGTAATGTGCTTTGTCTATTACCACAAAACCGTATTTGCGTTGCCAACATAGATGGCACAATGTGCAAAAATTCTCATACGACATATCAGTGTTTACGTTTGTTATAAATGTGTTTTAAATTGGTACCATCTTGTTTGAACAGAACCAAAAAATCTGCATTATCACGTATTAAATATTTTGGTATTTTTGCATACGTCTGACAAAGATAAAAACAATCAATGTTTGTATGTCGACCTATAGAGAAATACGAGTAGTCTGCGCATTCCGCAGAATCACGCTTCTGTTGGATAACACTGATACATAATTTTTGAGCATGCTAGTTATGCCCACGTTTCTGTTACGGTCAGTCTCCACACCATTGAATTCGTATCAAATATGAATGCGATGTTATTATTTCTCAATGCCACAGTAGCATTCTGGACCGCTTTGTTCTTCGTCAGTTTTCCCTCGACGTATGGAAAGCTTTTATACGGCAATGTGTATGGATTCTGTTGCTGTACGGATATCCTTATCTCATCGCCGAACGTTGTTGACGAACGGGTTGTACGTGTGAGTCTCAATCTGAACAATGCGATCGTCGAAGATCGGTTCATCCTCAATGTTTAGAATATTTGTCATCTCAAATGTTGCGCACCGCGAATTCCAAAAATTGTAAAAATGTAACGTTTGACGCGCTGAGCTTCTTTCTGATGTAGCTGAATGAACGAGTGTTATCGAACTGTGACGTCACTGGTCTTGCAAAGAATGCGTCAGCTCTTTCATGCGCTCCATTTCGTTCAACACGAGCATCTCACGCTTGCGTTATCATTGTCGTACGTATAATCTAACGGTAATCTCTTCTCCTCGAAAATCGAACAATCGTCCGTTCTGATAGACGACATGTATTGTTAGATCCGTAATACTCCGTGCGATGATTGGCAAGTAAATGATCTGCGCCAGTTGTTCCGATATCTTATATCCTGGCGGCACGCTCGACGAAAATTCATATATCGTATGCTTTTGCCATTGCTGTACGCGCCCGCGGTCACGTTACACTCTACGCGGATAACGTTTACGTTCATTATGTTGATCGATATGTTCGATTCGTACCATTTTCGCAGTCGCAGTACACGCTTCGACGAGAATCCCAGCAGCGATCCAATGCTGGGCTTGCCAAAAATTATTTTGTATGCACATCTAATCTCGCATCTCATCGTGTTGTAGTTTGTGCAGAGCGTATTCGTATATTCTCCCCTCGCCATCATCATCATCAGTGTTATTGTTGCTATTGTCACTACGCATTACGTCAACGGTTTCAAGAGCGTCGCGGCGCGGACGTTTCCGTAAAATCGTACGTTTCAGATTCGTTTATGTCTTGCACTTTGTATAAATCCTTGGGAACTGTAATTTCTGCGTCATCTTTGACAAAATAAAATTTGTTGTTCGATTTGTTCACGTTTGGTATCATGTGATAAGTTTCAAAAATCGCTCGTTATCGCCGTCACTCAAATCTATGGCAGGAAATTTATCGCGAAGACGGTGCTCTTCCCGCTCAGCGTAAGCGTCAGCGACATGCCGGAAAAAGTGTTCGACCAATACTGCCATTTCATGACATCTCGTCGTGCTTTTTAAATTCACGCGCGTCAACCATTTGTAGAAACCGCAGGCACATCAGTAGCAGTACAGGGAGGGTTCTAACTCGGGTCCTCTGAGGGGAGTGCGGGGCGCGGGGGATACTCGTAAGCGCGGGCGGAGGAAGGCGCGGTAGAGGGGGAAGGCGCGGGAAGTCTCAGCGTCATTGTTGTTGACTCAGGTCGGTTGATTACATAAACAATGCATTCCTTATTTTTTTTTATCACTCGCCGCCGCCGTCGCCGTCGCCGCCGCCACCGCCGCCGTTATCGCCACCGTCGCCACCGCCGCCGCTGTTGTGGACCCCACGTCCCTCCAAAAAATGCGTAGATAACAAGGGTTCACACGTTAGAGAAAGATAGAGCGTGTACGACGCTTTATATGACACAATTATTATGGAATATGCGTCTCTCGTCTAGACAGTATTTATTTAAATTTTACGATTGAAAGAAAAAAGTTATATACACTGTTTATATACACTATCAGATCGAACTTTCTGTTGTTGACGAGAAAACGCCCTTCAACTTGCTATTACGCGTTTGGAAATATAAGTTTTTATCTACACATGATTCATGATCAACATTTAGATTTTTGTATTTACTGAACCGATCGGTTGATTACATAAACAATGCATTCCTTATTTTTTTTTATCACTCGCCGCAGCCGCCGCCACCGCTGTGGGCCCCACATCCCTCCAAAAAATGCGTAGATAACAAGGGTTCACACGTTAGAGAAAGATAGAGCGTGCACGACGCTTTACATGACACAATTATCTGGCATGTGCCAGATTAATAACGCGATTGATATTATAACATAGTATGCTTTGTAGGCGATAGAGCGCGTGATATGAGTGAAGAAAGGATAGAAGAAATGAATCCTCTTTTTTGATGACGCATTTTTTCAATACAGTTTTTTATTAACGCGTCGAGGTATAAGATGGATGGATGGATGGATGGAGATTAAAATAAAGTACATATATAAAATGATGTGGACGAAAATTTTTTTATTCACATGTTATTACATTATGTTTTTTTTTCATTAAAAAGTAAAGTTAATAGCTCGCAATCGATGAGCTGCCTATTGAAGAAGTCGCTGTTGTGTATGGCGTTCTCAGACGTATTGGAGAATCGAGTATATTTTGCATCAACCGTATC
>NW_017305001.1:201222-203603 GCF_001594115.1 Trachymyrmex septentrionalis
CTCAGACATGATATTTTTTCGACCTGTTTGCATAGCGAAAATGACGTAGCGCGGCTTCTCGAGCTGACTAGCCGTCTTGATGGCCCACGAATGCTTGGTTGTGCTCTGCAAGAGCGGAAACTCGTACAGATCCCAAGAGCGAAAAGCCATGCTCAGATATCGTCCGCTCTCCAAAGCGCGCAGCATCGACAGCTTATTTATCTCGCTCAATAACACGTGCGGCATTCGCCACTGTACTTTGAATAATTCGAGCGTCGGCTCTGTCGCCGAATCCCCCGTCAGACAATTGTTGTCGTTGCGCGCTCGTATTAAAATCAATTCGTGACGAGCGTTGATCACCATACGTCTGTAATCTTCGCAAAATCCCAACAGTACGTAGAGCGGTACACAGAAATTAAAGTATCCGGCCGCAGTAGTCTGCGCATCCCAGCCGGCATTCCGCAGAATCACGCTTCTGTCGCTGTTACATAGTTTTTGATCGTGCTAGTTATTCCCACGTTTCTGTTACGATTAATCTCCACACCGTTGAGTTCATATCGAATCTCATCGAATATAAACGCGATGCAATTACTTCCCAATGACACACTAGCACCCTGGACCACTTTGTTCTTCGTCAGTTTTCCCTCGACGTATAGAAAACTTTCGTACGGCAATGTGTATAGATCCTGTTGCTGTATGGGTATTCTTATCTCGTCGCTGTACCCGAACGTTGTGTTGGCGAACGGGTTGTACGTGTGAGTCTCAATCTTGACGATGCGATCGTCGAAGATCGGCTCGTTTTTAATCGTTTAGGATATCAGTCATCTCAAATGTTGCGCACCGCAAATCCCAAAGACTTTAAAAATGTAACGTTCGACGCGCTGAGCTTCTTCTTCTTCCTAATGCAGCCGGATGAGCGAGTGTTATCGAGCTGTGACGTCGTTGGCCTAGTAAAGAATGCGTTATCTCTCTGCATGCGCTCCGTTCCGTTCAACACGAGCATCTCACGCTCACGTTATCACTGCAGACGTCGTACATGCAATCTAACGGTGATCTCTTCTCCTCGAAAATCGAGTAATCGTCCGTTCTGGTCGACGACGCGTATCGTTAGATCTGTAATGCTCCGTGCGATGATCGGTAGGTAAATGATCTGCGTCAGCCTTTCCGATATCTTATATCCTGGCGGCACGCTCGGTGAAAATTCGTGTATCGTATGCGCGCTTTTGTCGTTGCTGTACGCACCCGCGGTCACGTTGCACTCTACGCGGATAACGTTTACATTCATTATGTTGATCGACATGTCCGATTCGTGCCATTTTCGCGGTCGCAGTATACGCTTCGACGAGAATCCCAGCAGCGATCCAATACTATTGGGCTTGTCAAAATTTATTCTGTACGCACATCTAATCTCGCATCTCATCGTGTTGTAGCTTGCGCGGAGCGTAATCGGGTATTCTCCATCCTCACCGTCATCATCATCGGCGTCATTGTTCTTATTGTCACCGCGCACTACGTCAACGGTTTTAAGCGCGTCGCGGTGCAAACGTTTCCGTAAAATCGCGCGTTTCAGAAATTCATTTATGTCTCGCACTTCGTACGAACCTTCGGGAATTGTAATTTCTGCATCATTTTTGTCAAAATAAAATTTGTTGTTCGATTTATTCACGTTCGGTATCGTGTGATAAGTCTAAAAAATCACCAGACCGAGCTCGTAATCGCCGTCACTCAAATCTATGGCGGGAAAGTAGTTTGCCGCGAGGACGGTGCTCTTCCCGCTCAGCGTAAGCGTCAGCGACATGACGGCGTTCGACTAATACTGAGATTTCACAGCATCTCGCCGAGCTTTTTAAATTCACGCGCGTCTACCATTTGTAGAAACCGTAGGCACATCTGCACGCAGAAGTTCTGATCATACGTCTGATAGGACGTACGATTGTACTCTATAGTCGTAGCACCGTTCCCGAAATATCGCGCCAGTTCCTTGGGAGGTCGAAGATTACCGAAACTGTCAAAGTATACGACGCGGTTGTTCCTCTTCGCGTACGCTACCCAGTGAGTACCAGGCCCCGTCGCATCGTCCAGATTCACGATACCGCTTTCGTTTCGACGCGCACCGCTCGTCGGTAACGCGTTACGCATGAAAACGCCTCTAAAGTATGGTATGCGCATACGTCTCGTGAGCTCGTTTAATTGCACATTAGTAGTTGCGCCAGACGGCATTTTTATCGCCTCTTTGGCGTTTTTTTTTTCTTTGCAGCTGCACCCTGTCCATGTTTGTACGGGCCGAGATACAGTCCGCGTCCGTATTTGTGCGGAGCGAGATACAGTCCGCGCCCCTGTTCCATCGCGCGGTCGTGACGTTGCAGCTCTTCGAGCTGACGTCGTGCGGCTTTGTTGTTGTT
>NW_017305001.1:211042-214577 GCF_001594115.1 Trachymyrmex septentrionalis
AGAATCGAATTGCATATAAAGTACTAATTGGTAAACCGGATGGGAAAAGACCATTGGGTAGACCAAGACGTAGATGGGAAGAAAATATTAGAATGGACCTTAACGAAATGAGGTACGAGGGTCACAAATGGAGGGATCTTGCTCAGGGACGGGAACAGTGGCGGGATTTGGTATTTGCGGCAATGAGCTTTTGAGTTCCTAACGCCTAATAATAATAATAATAAGTGGAATGAGTTCGAAGAATATCATGACCGCCTTCTTAATACCACGAGGATGTCAAAAAGCACAAGTATCACCTGAAGGACTTCCTGGAACACATGAAAAACATGTACATATAACGAGCCATACTCAATAACGAGCCATTCTTATCGAAATGGAGGAATCGTTGGTTCAAGAGGCAGCCAAGGAAGAAGCGAAGACAAACAGGGGACATTCTACTACGTAGGCTGCTGCAAAGTTTCTGCAAACAATATGAAAAAAAAACATGTAAAATTCGGTAAACGGCTTTATAGTTTTTCGAAATATTCGCCTTTAAGATCGATACATTTTTGCATACGCTCGAACCAATTTTCGAAGCATTTTTTCCACTCTAAGGCTGTAACCTCAGAAATCAGTGTACGAAATGTTTCAACAGCTGCTTCAGGCAACTCAAATCGCTTACCACGCATCTTATTTTTAATGTTTGGAAACAAAAAGAAGTCATTAAGTGATAAATCAGGTGAATACGGACAATGAGTCAATTCGACATTATTACTGGATAAAAAAATCAACGGTTTGACGTGCTGTGTGACAGCTGGCGTTGTCATGATGAAGGATGATGCGACGATTTCGTTTTGTTGTACGCAATTCATTTATGACTTCTGGCAAACAAATTGTTGTATACCAATCTGTATTTACAGTCCTTCGATCCTCTAAAGTCACTAAGTATCATGTTGCCGTCCAGATTACCCATTTTTCCAGAGAATACGAGGAATGGCCAGCCTTTCGAGATTTCTTCACATCGCTGATTGTGAAGGACACTGCCTTCTCCGATGTCATACGGATGTATTATCTAAAGACAAGTCTAAAAAGAGAAGTAAAATTAATTGTGAGAAATCTGCCTTCAACAAACGATAACTTCGCTCTTGTGTGGAAGTCTCTTGCCGATCATTACGAGAACAAGAGACTGTTAGTTTGTTCATTCTATTCCACGCTTTGGCTTTGCCAAAATTGAAATTCGAATCGGCTCTGTTCTGCGGCAGGAACACTACAAGAGCACTCGCAAATATTGAATGGCCTATACAGAGCAGCGAGGACATGTATATGTGCTGGATCTCAAAACTGTTGGATACATGCACTCGAGCTCTCTGGGAGGAACACGTGGGTAGTAGCACACAATCACCATCGTTTGAGGAACTGCAGAGATTCCTGGAGTGGCGAGTGCTGACACTGGAAGCAACTCACACATGGCCGCTGATGTTGAAGAACATAAAATAACTGATTTCGTCCATAGATGTAACCAAATTTTCGAGATATTGATACTTTGGCACTTGCAGCGATTTCGATTAAACATACACGTTCGATTAAACGTACGACGTTCAGGCTCTCGAGCAAGCTTATGAGAACGTTAGTTTCACCGCAATTCGACGAGCCGTAAATGATCGCACGTATGATACTCGACAGCATTTCGCCGTGCTTGCGCTTCTCCGCATCGCCTCCCATTATTCGCAATTTCACATCACGTTCGTGACGCGTACCATCAACGATTATCGCACGAATCTTATGTTTACACTACAGACAACGTGCTCTCAAACACTTATTTAAAAGCGCGCGAATCCGCGAATCGCAAGTAACAAAATGTATCTCGCGCTGTACCATTCTTCCAACATTCTGAACTTGAACGCCGAGCAATTGCAGTATATACCAAAGGTCATACTGTTATGCGTGTACAATGATTATATCGACCACGTGTAGGACAAGTTTTCGGAACGGGAAGATGGATTCGAACCTATCGTCGCTGCGATGAGCATTACAATCAGCCGTAGCAGCGGATGCACATCGACAGTCTTGCATTTAAAATAAAGGACTGTAGCGAATGTTGGCGCCGCGCGGCGGTCTGCTAAATCGAGCGATAAATGCGTTTCCTTTCGAGTTACATATTCTAGGCTACCAGTTTTGCGGTCCGGACACTCGGTTGACGAAACGATTAACCAGAGGTGACATGAGCATAAATCTACTGGACGCGGCGTGCCGTGAAAACGACATTGCATATTCTGAAAGCACCAATCTCACCGATAGATACGTGGCTGACAAGATACTCGCCGATAAAGCGCTAAGACGCGTCATCGTGAAAGATTCGGCTCTGAGCAGGAGATCTGTGGAGCAGCCAGCGTGGCGAAAGCGATAAACAACAGTAAAGCCGCGCGACGTGAGCTCGAGGAGTTGCAACGTCACGATCGTGCGATGGAACAGGCACGGTCTGTACCTTGCTCCGTACAAATACGGACGCGGACTGTATCTCAGCCCGTACAAACGTGGGACAGAGCGGTAAAAAAAAAACGTCAAAGAAACGATAAAAATGCCGTCTGCACAACTACCAATGCAATTAAACGAGCTCGCAAGGTATGAGCATACCATACTTTAGAGACGTGATTACTTTTCATGCGTGACACGTTATCGACGAGCGGCGCGCGCCAAAACAAAAGCGATATCATAAATCTGGACGATGCGATGAGACTCGGTATACTGGCATAGAAGAAGAACCGCGTCATGTACATTGACCGCCCAAGGAATTGGTGCGATATTTTGGAAACGGCGTTATGACGATAGAGTACAATCACGCATCAGACGTACGATCAGAGCTTCTGAGAACAGATGTGAGTAGCAGTACAGGGAGGGTTCTAACTCGGGTCCTCTGAGGAGAGCGCGGGGCGCGGGGGATACTCGTAGGCGCGGGCGGAGGAAGGCGCGGCAGAGGGGGAAGGCGCGGGAAGTCTCGGCGTCATTGTTGTTGACTCAAGTCGGTTGATTACATAAACAATGCATTTGTTACGTCCGGCGGACTCACGCGACTCTTTTCTTTCATAAAGATCTCGAATTCCTCGAAGCTCTAAAATTTTATATTCTATCCATTTTATTTTTCATCTTAAAAACTAAGAATCCGTTATCTCCTCATGAATGTCGCTCCGAGATAAAAATCAATGATTAACGCCAAGATTAACAATCAAGTCGCGAACGATTTTCGCGAATTCGTAATTATAAAATTTAAGAAACGGCACGCGACGTTCAGGGGTAGATTCTGGGTGGTCCCGTGGCGACGATGCGTCCGCGACATTTCGGCGCCCGAAACGTACGTTTCCCCATAAATCTTAGGGTCATAAAATTTTGGAGTTTCACTTTCCCACTCTATCGATTCCTGTCAACATCTTTCCTCCCCCAAAAACTTGACCAATCTAAGAGCGAAAGAAAATCCTACTCCCAGCTAACGAAACCTATTCCACCAATCCAAATTTGAGTAATCTGCGGCGATTAGTATAAAAATCGCGATTCCGCAACC
>NW_017305001.1:215536-219342 GCF_001594115.1 Trachymyrmex septentrionalis
GAAGTACGTCCGACTCGTGTGTCCGTTTAGCGGAGCACGAGCAGAGGATTCCGCTTCGTCCTCCGTTCGACTCCCGGCTCGTTAGGAGCCTAAGGACGAAGCGAAGCGCCTCCCGATTTGCGTCGGTCCTTCCCCACGGCTCCCTTGCGGTCCGGAGCCCGGACGTGACCAAATCGGTCTAACAATTCGGTTCCTCGTTACGTTCACCCCCTCAGCTCCGCATGCGCGCGGAGTTTGGACGTAACACATTCCTTATTTTTTTTTATCACTCGCCGCCGCCACCGCCGCCGTTATCGCCACCGTCGCCACCGCCGCCGCTGCTGTGGACCCCACGTCCCTCCAAAAAATGCGTAGATAACAAGGGTTCACACGTTAGAGAAAGATAGAGTGTGCACGACGCTTTACATGACACAATTATTATGGAATATGCGTCTCTCGTCGAGACAGTATTTACTTAAATTTTACGATTGAAAGAAAAAAGTTATATACACTGTTTATATACACTATCAGATCGAACTTTCTGTTGTTGACGAGAAAACGCCCTTCAACTTGCTTTTACGCGTTTGGAAATATGAGTTTTTATCTACACATGATTCATGATCAACATTTAGATTTTTGTATTTACTGAACCGATCGTATTTACATAGGATTTTCTTTACATGATCCATGTCTTATCACTCGTAATCGAAATTTATTGAAAGAAAAAAGTTATATACACTGTTTATATACACTATCGTTGGAATTTCTAATGATGCATTTCTGGAATATTGTCACATTCACCGATCGGTGACCGTTAACACTCGAGTTTTATGTTCACGCTTTGTCCTAACGACTATTTCTATCGAAATTTTCACGAAACGAAGAAATCGTGGAGTCCACTGGACGCAACGAAATATATATAATAGCTCATAAGTGATCGACATCTCAGTCCTGCAAGACGAACGAATCATGACGGTCGCCTACATAAGAGCAGCGTGAAAATTATGGCTAACTATCGTGCTAGCGTTGAAGACATAGCCAACGTAGTCGAATACGTTAGAAACGTGGATCCGGAACAGTTCGCGATTATTAGAGACGAAGTATTCGAAGTGTTAGAAGAAGCGAATATAGTTTTTGAAGAAATAATCAAGATTTCGACGAAGAAGTGCCATCCGACGATACTGGTTATTTTAGTGACTTGAGCGAACATGATGATTAGCCAGCGTAGTCGAGTATTAGACGAAAAAGTATTAGAACATTATGATTTTCTGGATACGTCGCGATGCTGCAACATGTGTGAACGAGTCACGTGCAAGTGCTCCGTGGAAGAGTGTGACGCGATCTAAAGAAAAAAAATGGAAAATCACGAGCGACTGGAACGCGAACTGCTGGAGCAGTGCAGCCAGGTCGCTACTCTGATGGAATGTTTCGCGTGGTTGCAACGATGCGACGAGTGCATCGAGCGGCTCGAAGAGCTTTGTCGTACCAAGAGTCCGCGTCTCACCATTGGATACAGACAATCCATGTGGCGAGGATCGCGCGACTCGCGGGTGCAAAGACACAATTAGAGCGACGTTTCGTGCACGCTGGTGGTGGGTACGCGAGTCGCGACGAAAGATCTCTCGTCTGGCGAGAGATCGACGCCGCGTTTGAAAGCCGTATATTGACGGGTGCAGTGGTCAACGTCGATTACATTAAGCCGCGGCGGTTTTTGGAAGACGCGAGAGAAATAGTGCTCGAACGTATGCGAGACGCCATAGAAAGACACGGTAGTGCAAAAGTGAACACTGCGTTCAACGGCGAGTTTATGACAAATATCAAACGTGAAATTAAAAGTATAAACACTAAGAACCGCGAGATATACCGATACACCGATTTGCGCGAGTGGTACGAGCAGCATATCATCGAACCTACGTTGACATCACTCGAAGAGTTCCAAGAACGCGACAGTGGGTGGGCATTGTCGCGAATCCTCAATTTGATAGTGAATGTGAACAAACTAAATCCCATGCGCGCGGGATGTTACTTCCAGGTATCGCGGGAAATAGCGACGAAACGAGCGGTGATCAACGTTAGTACGATGGACAATGCGTGCTTCGCGTAGTCGGTGGTCGCCGCTCTGTACCCGGCTGAAAGAAATGTAAATCGAGAGTCATCGTATCCGCATTATACGACGGTGCTGAATCTCGCGGGTATCGAATTTCCGATAACGTTCAAAGACATTCCGAAATTCGAACGGTTGAACGCGATGTCGATCAATGTATACGGCATCGAGAATAAACAAGTCCTTCCTCTGCGGCTCACCAGTGACAAGGAGGACAAGCATGTCAATCTCCTGCAAGATCCACGCGACGACGGTGTCGGCCACTTTGCGTGGATCAAGAACCTGTCGCGTATCGTGAGATCACAAATAACTAGGAAAAAGAACAAGAAATATTTCTGCGATCGGTAAGTACACATGAAAAATTATTATAATTTCCCATCTTACTAATAAAATATAGATACTGCTATAATTTTTTTGTTTTTTTCAGATACTTGCATTACTTCAGCACGAATAAGAAATTGCAATCACACACAATGGACTGCCAGAAGATCAACGATTGCGCTATTCGACTGCCGAGCGAGGACGAAAAGTGGCTCGAATTTGGGAACTTCTGCAACAAGGAGCGCGTTCCATTCGTCGTCTACGCCGACCTAGAGTGCATTTTACGGAAGACGGAACCCGACAGGGAAGATGCGTCGACGTATGCGTATCAACAGCACGAGGTATTTAGCATAGGTTACTATGTGCGTTGCTCGTACGATGACGCGTTATCGTCGTACCAGTTCCGTCGCAATAAAGATTGTATAGTGTGGTTCGCGCGACAACTGAACGATTTGACACATCGCGTGAAAAATATTGTATCCGTCAACGTGCCCATGGAAACGTTGTCGAAAGGACAATGGGAGGCATACCATAGCGCGACGTGTTGTCACATTTGCGAGAAACCGTTTGCGTCGGACGACACGCGGGTACGCGATCATTGCCACTTAACCGGTAGATACCGCGGTCCAGCGCATTCAAACTGTAATTTAAATTACAAAAATTCATTATATATTCCGATCGTTTTTCACAATTTATCGGGCTACGACGCACATTTCATAATTAAGGAAATCGCTACAGCATATGAAGGACGCGTAGATGTATTACCGATAACCGAGGAAAAATACATCTCCTTCACAAAACATGTCGATAGCACTAAAGATAAAACTAAAAATAATTCTCAAAGAAATTATGTAAAATTACGTTTTATTGATTCTTTCAAATTTCTCAGTACAAGTCTCGATAAATTAGCGTCGTATCTGTAATGTGTATCTATAAAGACAAATTAAAAATTATACGAGGTCTGTTCAAAAAGTATCGCAAATTTTGAATTTCCGCGGGTTACGTATATTCGATTTTCGATTTTTTGTGGCGTTATGTTGGTACTCATGTCTCTCACTTATGCCGACAAGTTCGGCCATTTTGAATGTTCAGTTAATTTTTGACAGCTGCTTTGCTTGCACGTGTTTTGGCTCGTCTTCGATTTTTGCCTATTCCAAAAAATGGATCAAAGAATCTGTATCAAATTTTGTGTGAAAAACAAAATTAAGTGCGCGGACGCATTCCGAATGTTGACTGTGGCATATGGTGAAGCTACCTTGGACCGAAGCAACGTTTATCGGTGGTACAAAATGTTCTCAGAGGGCCGAGAAGATGTGAACGACGGGGAGCGTGCCAGACGCCCGAGCACGTCAACAACAGACGAAAATATTGATGAAGTGAAGAAAATAGTATTGGCCAATCG
>NW_017305001.1:224015-242623 GCF_001594115.1 Trachymyrmex septentrionalis
ACAACTTCTACCCCGTACCTTTCGACCTCCCCGACCATCGATTGAAACGCCCCAGGTCTGTAAAGACTTCGGACGTTCCACGTACCCACTTTGAAGTCTCTCCCGCGTTTTGACTTTATACGACATGAGTTCCCCGAGGTAGTCCCCACCCGGAGATCCGAACGGGGGACTAGTTTACCTCCGGAAAATTTTACCCCAGAAGAATCCATGGCGAGTTTTGGTTGTTTCAAGATAAAGTCGTTTCACGGTGTGAGCCTATCAAACCCACGCCCAACCCCCAAACAGGAGGACCATTCCAATCGGCTGTCCGCGACTGCTTATTCAATTTATTCGCAGCTAGCCTCTATCCTCAACCGAGATAGAGAGGCTTTTCCTCTATCCGCAACCCGAGGACGCGCTGTGTCGTGGTGATTGGGACCCACCCACCCCGGGGATCACTACTGCAACTAGTTTTCCTCCCCCGAGACTAGCGGTTGTTATGCTAACACAGACTCATGCCACTTGCAGTCGAAAAATTTAAGCATGGTTGAAATAAACGCCTTTATTAGCTTGGCTGAGCCCGTTTTTCTCAAATTATCGTATGTGCGCCCGATGCGCTCGTAAAGCTCTACTTGAGCCTGTATTAATATCTCCATTTTTTCAGATTTGCGCAAAGGAACGCTCAAAGCTGCACGATGCACGATGCTGCACTGTGAAATCGCCGATTCGACGTTCGATATCCGACTCGAAGGACCAAAAAAATGTAGCAGATTGAAACGAAGCACAAGACACAAAATAGACACGCAAGTAGTTTAATACACAAACGAACAATTCTTTATTTCGACTTCACAATTATAATTGCAGTTATTGTACAGATTGTTGTAATAAAATCTCACTTTGCAGATTAATTGTAATTCTGAATTAGAAGCAAGCAACCCTGCAAGAATTTCACGATTTAATGCGTAATACTAAAATAATAGTTTAGTTTTGCGCGAATCTAAGTGGCAAGAATTCGAGCCCGAATGTGAGTGAGTACGGCTTACCAGAATCCTAGCAGAAGAGATCGGTCAGAATCGAACACCGATTTGCAATACTGTAGCACTTATTCACACTGTCAAACTTCTTGAATTGAGCCGCGAGAGACAGTCCTGTTTCTTTTTTTACTCACGTGTTTTTAGATTGTTCTCGCAAACGCGAGATTTAATTTGGAGGAAATGACGTCACAAAAAGAACAATTTAGAATCACCGATATAATTTTTTAACGATCACAATGACTTAGTTTAAACAATTTAGTATAGTGTGAGCTGTGCATACTTAAATGGCCGCTGAGGCGCCTCTCGTTAACGACTTTTATAGGAAGTGCGGCGCGCGTTCCCATTAGTTGCGGCTTCTCGCGCTACTTTGCGCGCTATTTTACGCGTGACGCTGTCATGCTTGAAGCGCAACGCAATTCCAATCCCCATACTAATTATTGCTGCGATCGGAAAATTAAGTACACTCCGCTTCTAACAATTGCGTTGTTAATTAATTTATATTAATTTTTTTCGAAATTGTTTCTCGAAATTTTCTCGCGCGCGTTCTAAACTGTGTATTAAGTTCAATGTCATGGAGCGAATTGAGCGAATTATAACATTCAATGGATCTTTATTATGCGAAGGCCGTGACGAGTACATTCCTGCAAGTTACAATAGTGGATGACGTTTATTGTACAGCGTCGCTAGAAGTTTATTCTCGAACTTGCCGGGCGGCTTATCGCGCGTTGGGCAGAAAGGTAGATCAGTGTGCCAGTCATGCAGATGCTGCAGATACTCCTTGAGATCAACCTCGAGAATATAACCGGTGAGCGAATCCGGAGCGATCGCGCTCGCGTCAAAATTTGCAATGTCTTCGACTCATCGATATTTGGCGTATGGCAGCGGTTGAAACATTGCCCATCCGTACAGATTATTCACGTCGTAATAAGGTCGTAAGAAGATGGTTTCGACGAATCATACGAATGCATATACTTGTTATTAGCCTGCGCGTATCTGTCTAAACATTGACTGAAGCCACCGTGTATATCGCGCTTGATTAATAGAACCATATCGATGTCGGAGCAACTCAAATCTTATGTTTCAACTGGCGTCTCACGTGAAACCAGATTGTGTTACCAAGGTGTAGTAATGCGTGGGATCGAGATTAACTCGCAACTTTCGCGGAAATTTTCGAAAATGTCGGCTAATAACAAGACATTGGTTTTCAAGTACAAATCAAGCTGCCAAGCGTTAAAATAGAGAATCGTTGCCAGACGTTCGCGGCGTGAGCGTAATTGCTTTTGGATATGGTGTCACCCGTCAACGGACTGAAAAATGATTCACGCGATGGTAAGCGCGTGTCCACTAATTTTTCGACGCAGTCAATGTACTCGTACGGAAAGACGAGTCTTTACGTATGAGAAAATCGAAATCCTCCGAGTTTGCAAAATTCTGACTGTATAATATTTAGTTTTTCTTTATCCAGATACGCCAATTTATCGAGGCTCGTACTTAGAAATTTGAAAGAATCGATGAACCTTAATTTTATATAATTTTTTTAAAAGTTATTTTTATGATTAATTTTAGTGCTATTGACATGTTTATATTTTTCCTTATAGAAAGGAAAAACCCAATGACACGCTGCTCGTGCCATTCGCGCAAATCGGTACATCGATATATCTCACTGTTTTTTGTGTTTATGCTCTTGATGGCATTTGCCGCAAACTCACCGTTGAACGCATATTCACTTTCACACTACCGTGTCTTTCTACAACGTCTCGCACTCGCTCGAGCACTACATTGCCGCGTCTTCCAAAAACTGTCGCGGCTCGATATAGTCCGCGTTGATTACTTCACCAATCAGAATACGATTTTCGAATGCAGCGTCGATCTCTCGCCAGATAGGAGATCTTTCGTCGCCACTCGCATACTCGCTACCAACGAACTGTTGCTCCAATTACAATTTTGCACTCGCGATTTTCGTCACCGCGGATTGTCTGTGTCCAGGCGAAGCGCGGACGTTTGACACGACGAAAATTCTTCGAGCTCGATGTACTCGTCGTATTGTTGCAACCACGCGAAACACTCCACCTGAGTAGCGACTTGGCTCGTAGCGAGTAGCCCGTACTGCTCCAGCAGTTCGCGTTTCACTTGCTCGTGGTTTTCCATGTCTTTTTCATAGTCTTTAGATCATCGCATTCTTACGCGTAGCACTTAATAGTTTTTTCAATAAGTGCAGAGTGGGCACGGGAATGTACATCGGGAATGTGCTCTTTGCATTCCGAGTACGACCACCTGCTGTCTAGTGTATAGAAAGAACAGTCTTTGTGCTTCCTGACGAGATACATTCCTTCAATGCCAATGTTCGACAAATCAATCATACATGCTAAACATAAGGCTGAAGATATGGTATCACCGTCCGTTGTATAATAACAGCTGATTATGCAGTGCTTAGTACGCCGGTTCAACGCACGGATTTCCGAAGATTGCACAAATTTCTCTGCGTGATCCTTATTACCGCCGCTCAAACCAATAAGACATTCAGTACTGTTAGATTGTTGGACGATTCTTGGTATCTCCATTATATCATCAAATTCTACTTTCATTGCTTCAAACAACTTGTTTGTATTTACACCGTCCATGTCCTCGACGTTCGCACGATGATCAGCCATACTTTTTCATATTATTCTTACTGCGACCGATTCGATAATCTTCCAAAGTATCAACCAAGGTGCCGCGTACTTATGTTATTATATATTTCATTTGCGATCATTTTTTCTTTGTCCCTTTCTTCAATCTTATTGGGGTCGCAGTATCAATGGCATGTCACTAATCTTCGCCTAGAAAAAATATCGTTATCGGCGCTTCTCTTACCGCGTCGCTACATGTTACCAATTTCGTGTTCGAATCAATTCGCAAGCGATTCTGTTTTATATGCACATTTGTAACACTTTGTTTAGCAGCCGGAGCATCAATGGGATATCATCGATCTTTGTCTAGAAAAAATATCGTTATCGACATTTCTCTTACTGCGTCGCTATTTGTCCGATGATCTCGCGGTTCTTTCAAAAAAACTATCATTATTGGCGCTTCTGACATTGAAAGAAAGAAATGCGAAAACGTAGTATGATTTCGTACGTCTACCCCTCATTGACTGTGCTTTGTTTAGCTAGAATGAGAACACTATATGTGATAGCGATATATTCGACAAGCATCAGCTTGTCGATTGCACGTTATTAACTTTAGTTTTTAATATGTATAAAAAACAATAATGTGAATAAAAATTTTTTTGTTTACATCACTATACATATGTACTGTCTTTACTTCTCATCCATCCATATTCTTTTATATCCTATGCCTCGACGCGCTGTCGCACTTAGTTTATATAAATAAAGTCATTAGATATATAAAGTATCGCATAGGCACAGTATATACAGTAGCGCAACTCTCCCGATTTTATGTTGGCCAAAATGGAGTGCTCATGCGTGAAATAAGCAAGTTGCCCCGTCTCATTTCCTCCCTTTTTTATTGTTCTCTCTTTTTCTCTCTTTATTTAAATAAGCGTTTTAATGTTCCACTTAAACAATTTGTCTTTCAGGCATACATGATTCAGAGTAGAAATTTAGGGGACAGTATTATTACGTATTGTCCATTTGGTGAAATATTGTGTGAGAAATCTCGCGAGATTAGTCTAATTTTTGTGAAAAAGTGAACAAAAAGTAACATAGAATATCGAGCAAAAAGGATTTCTTTTTATTTATTGTATTTTAAATTTATTTTTTGGACATACATATGTATATAAATTTCTTTTATATTATATCTCTCAGCTTTCTCATAACATTTTCATAGATATATAATTACATAATATTTCTTTATACAAATATAAATTTTTAAGTTAATTTAATATTTTTCTTACTTTAATATTTTCTTTAATACTTCTCTTTTATAATATTTTTCTACATTTTCATTAAGTTCAGATTATTTCATTGTAATAGTAAGTTTATTCGTTTGTATACGTTGTATGCTCTAATATGCTCCTATAACAGCTCTTACTTACTCCAACGCATTTATTGAAGTGCAACGCGAATAAATATAGTGAGTTTTGACAGAGCGAAAAAAGGATGAAAAGAGAAAGAAGTTTAGGTGATAACCATGGTAACGCTAGGTAACTTGCTTATTTCACGCATGTGCATGCCATTTTGGCCAACACTAACATTAAAGGTGCTGACAGGGAGTTGCGCTACTGTATGTATTGTGGCAAAGGTCCGCCATTTTGAGTCCATATAGCAGCAAATTCAAACTGATGTATTGGAATGAATATATTGTGTGAATGACGGAAAGCATTGAAGTGTTAATCAGTTGTATTTATTTATAACAACGTAAAGAATGAGTAAAATTAATAGAATACATTGCCGGAATTTATTGTAATTGGTGAGGTACAATCAAGAAGATATAATCACGAATGAAGTAATATATATTGCAGTAATATTTATCACAGCATTTTGTTAGTACACTTTGATGAGGACTAATTTGAAAAACAGCGACACGATGGAAAAAAAACTGTTTCGACCTTTTGCTAAACCAAATTTATTGCAGAAACAAATAGAAAATAAAAATAAAAGAGAGAAATCCAGAAAAGGTACATTGTCCTGTCATATCATCAAATGTAAGGAGAATAATCGACTGCGATCAATTCACCTATTGTAGACCGGGTCTAAGACTTATTCATAATCAACTCTTATATTTAAAGTCATCTTAAATACATTTTTAAAAATTTCTTAGTTAATAAAACGATTTATACATAAATCATTTCACTAGCTAAGAAATATTTGAAAATATATCTAAAACAATCTTCAAATGTAATAACAGACTGTATGAATAAATTTTTGTGTGCAGTATAAGTGCAATAGGTCAAATTTAGTATATAAATTATCTAAGTTTAAACACATTTATAGATAATAAAGAATGTACCATTACAATTACCATTACGTAACAATAATAACACTGAAGTTGAAGTAAGGACACCTAGTGAAGCACACGAGTTAGACGTACCACATCTGCTGAAACAATCAGTTCTAAAGACACTGCAGCAAAACATACTCTACGTGATACCAAACAATTGAAACAAACATTGAAATGAACTATACGGAAATATCGTCTGCTGCAAAGGAGAATGAAAGTAATAAGAGATGCAATTTTAATGTACTAAATAAACTGTTCAATGAAGACTAAAAAAGATTTCTAACATGTACTATACAGAAAGGCAGTACATGGTCTGCAAATACCATAAATAAACCACTCAGATTATATGTGGCCTGCGGTTGAAAAGGGTATGAGGAGATGCACCTGCAAAAATGGTCATATCCAAGCATCCGTACTTTGTAATATCGCATATAAAGTTTAAAATTTAAGCCAGATAGTTCTGAAAAAATGATGAATTTAATAAAAACTAAAACTTAGTATTAATATTAATTTGATTTTCTTATCATATCCGTTTACACGTACAAAGTTGTTCTTAGTATTCCATAAAGAATATAATTCGTAACGGATAAACATTTCTAAAAACGTGTGTAAATGTGTTTATTTATATTTGCATGTTTACATGGATATGCTGAAATAATACGCGTATCAGTGTAAATGAAAAATAAAGAATCCTAATATATGTATAATAATGTATATATGTATAATAATAATGGCTATGTTAATGGACAATTTTTTGTTATTTTTCATGCATACTGTGGTATTCAATTTACTAGGAAATATTTTCCATTAGAGAGAATTGAGCTTATGATAATATGCAAATGAAAAATTTTTATATTTGGCTATAGGTATTTGTTTAGGATTAGTTTTGTAATTTCAGACAAACATTTAAATCTGCAGAAAAACATGCGGTATTGTTATTAGACGAAATGTCTATATAACCGGGCCTACATATCATTCTATTGTACTATGATCATTCTACTGCCTCAATTATTGGACGACCTATCATGAATTAGCTGGATTTGATAGCAATAAGTAAGCCACACATAGCCTGGTGTTTATGCTGTGCGGCATTACAATGAAATTGAAGCAAACTATCAGCTATGTATTTACAGCGAATTCGCTCGCAAGAAATAATAGAAAAGATTACAATAATTCAAAAGACACATGATATTGGCTTGATAATCAAATACCATAATATCCAATATGAGATCGCTAAATAGGTATTGGTGGAAACTGTTGAATATTTCGGTTAGTAAATTTAGCAAAATCAATAATTCTATTCAACATCCATGCAATGTTTAGGATAGATTGTCTGTTATGGCAGATACTGTTCATGTGTTTAAAAATGTTGCGTGTTTACTAACATTGGGCAAACAATTTTATTTAGATGAAACAATAGTGAAAAAGTATAATTTGTGACATAATTCAATTTCTATTGCCTATTCGTCAAGTATTTTATTTGGAACAAAACAAGACGCTAAAACTGTGTCCACATCTGTCCATACAGAACATTCCATAAATCCATCGCATTTCGAAAAAATGAATGTTGCTTTAAGTGTTGCAGTATTAAATAATAATATTGCTGCAGCAATATTACATTATATTGCTCATGGTTGCATTGCTGATATACATAAGACTATTACCTGGTTCTTAACAATAATACATAAATGGTTTAAAATCATGACAAATCGTTATGCAAACTTGCATTATCTCATTATAATGAAACTGTGTACAATGATTATGTAATATTTTTAAGAGATTTTATGGACATTATAAGAGGAATAACAGTTGAGGATAAAGGTAAATGTAAATGGCGACCATTTCAGAGTGGTTTATTATTCTGTACACAAACTGCTTTAGATATGCAAGGAGAATATTTAGAATAACATAAGTTTAACTATATATTATTAGGATGATTTACACAAGACGCGTTAGAAAATTTATTTTCATCAATTCGTGGATGACTGTACCAAATGCACAAGAGTTTAAACAGGCATTATGACTGATTTCTTTATTCCATATTAAAACTTTAAATACAAAGCGCCTTCCCGGTCCGAGTGTTAAGATGTTGAACTATTATCTAATATACATTCAATTAAATTGAATTAATATTTCAGAGATAAATTGAGAGCCGATGAAATTATCGGATTCACACAATCAATCCGAAACAAATAATCCCCCCAAATTCTCTCAAATCTTAAAAAACTGTAATAAACTTTTATTTCTGAAATATTAATTCAATTTAATTGAATGTATATAAGATAATAGTTCAACATCTTAACACTCGGACCGGGAAGGCGCTTTGTATTTAAAGTTTTAATATTTATATAGACGGTCTCTTTTCCAATCATATTCTTTATTCCAGTTCCAAGGAAATACTGATCGCGGCAATTACTTAATTAATGATTCTGATTATTTCGTTGAATATTGTAATCAAATAAAACAATTAGAATGCAAAAATGCTGCAGAACAATGTCTGGATAATATTGACGAAGATATATATACAAAGATATACATACATCATTATTAGGAACTGAGATAGATCTCAGCGATACTACACAAACGTTATATCATTTAACAAGTGCATTATTATTTAAAATAAAGAAAAATTTGAAACATTGCGAACAATGTTTCAATCCTCTTACAACTACCTGTAACAGTGATTGTAACAATAATTTACAATACTTTTCTAAGTTAAGACAATTTAAAGACAATACATTAATATTTTTAACCATGGATATATATAACATCATGTATAAGTGAATTGTTATTCAGAAAAAATAAGACACAGTTATTGTTACATTAACAGCTACCGAGTTTGTTGATACATTTTTACAAAACTATTCTACATTAAACGTATCATCATGCCACAACACCATGTACAAAATGATAAAAATGTTTGTTAGAATAAGAATTTATTTTTATTAAAAAACTGTAATAATAATATTTTACATGCAGGTAGTTGTAAAAGCGTAGCAGAAGCGTTACAATGAAAGTTTCTATAAGCAATGTTAAATGTAAAATATAAATTCAAACAACAATGTTAATTGTTATAAATAAATACGACTGATTAACACTTCAATGCTTTCCGTCATTCACACAATACATTCATCCCAATACATCAGTTTAAATTTGCTGTTATATGAACTCAAAATAGCGAATACCTTTGCGATACTTTTTATATATCTAGTAATTTTATATATAAACACCTGCCAGCGCTTCTTTTAACGCATTTAGAGTTTTACAGTCAGCCATATAGTCAGTCAATACTTATAATCTAAAGTGTTTAATATACAACGGCCGCCCGTAACTAATATCCCGGGCAGCTTTGCTGCAGCGAAGGATGATTCTCAGCATCAGTTTTTGTCAAGCCTCGTCTGTGCAAAGTTCGTTTTTTTTATGCGAGTGATTTTTTATAAAAAACATGCAAGAGTATTCCATCATTTATCCATAATGATGGAATATTTTTGCACGTGATTAAGTAAAAATAATTTTTATAGTGCAGTTTTATTATCTGTAAACAATGGGTGACAAACAACAAGAAAAAGATAAATTTGTGGCGACTGCTTTCTCCTTCTCAGATCCCTTCGTTCGCGTGAATAATAGGACTATTGCAATTTTTATCACTCAACTACATGTCGGTGAAATTAAGTTATTCCATCACCTTCTCGATATTGGCGAGATAGTGGAAGAGAAGGAAGAAGAAGAGGATGAGGAAGAAGAGAATGTGGAAGAAAAAGAGATTGAAGAGGAAGAGGAGGAAGACGAAGAGAAAGGAGAATTATATATGGGTAACCTATAAATTTTAACAACATCAGTCCTCAAGAATATGCGGATTTCATGATGGGCCTCATGAGAGGAGGAGAGAGAGGAGGGGGAAGAGAACGGAGAAGATAAGAATTTTTATTATATATCTTATTTAAAATATTTTTATCTGTGACGCATTTTTGGGGAGGGCATGAAGTCCGCGGCGGCGGCGGCGGCGGTGGCACGTATCATTAATATTTGATGTTTATATAAACAGTCAATGTTTACATAAACACCAATGTTTTCGACCCTCCCCCTCCCCTCCCGCTTTTAATCCAGAATCCTTATAGTAATGCTATATATTTTCACTTCTTTTTTTTATGACATTATCTTTGATGTCTTTCTTCTGCGAAATATACTAGCCGCCTTTTTTTACATTTTGTCTTTTCCGATCTGGAGACACTGGTAGTGTTTCGGCGCTAAGCTACGTGCAGCAACACTGCCGTGGCTACTTTACGCAAGCCGGCGAGTTGCGCCAGATCGAGATTATCAGATTTCAATAAGAGTTGAACCAATCAAGTTCTAAATGTGCTTAATCGATTGCAACCGTTCGAGATATATTATATAATGAAAGTGTTTTTATTTTTTCTCTATAAGCGGAGATATTGCAACGTAAAATACAAATTCGAAACTTTTATTAAGAAAAAAAATTATTTATTAAGAAACACCGTCGCCGCTACGAGGTAATGTCCTTTTGAAATTTTTAGCGCAAGAGGCAAATGTAGCGCTAGCAATACATGGTCACGTCACACATAGTCAGCGAGCGTTGTCAGCGAGCGTTGCTGCGACGATTCTGCACATTTTACACATTCTCACTGCAGAGATTAGAAGTTGAAATTATTGTTACAGTCATGCGACGAGTTGAATAAGAGCGATTGTGGCTAAATTATATTATATATAATATTGGGTTCCGGTTATTTGGGTTCCTCAAAAATATTGATAAAAATACTTTTAGTCTATGTATTTTTGCATAATTAAATGTTTAGGTTACCCAAATAATATTGAGATTGTCGTTGAGGAAATGTGACCACATTTATACGGCACCC
The DNA here is from genome assembly GCF_001594115.1 of Trachymyrmex septentrionalis. NCBI lineage: Eukaryota > Metazoa > Arthropoda > Insecta > Hymenoptera > Formicidae > Trachymyrmex > Trachymyrmex septentrionalis. The sequence goes on from NW_017305001.1 coordinate 234,844, forward strand.
TTAATCGGGTTTAATAACAGTAACCAAAATACATTTAATCGTTTTTATGCGTTTTCGCATAAAAATAAGTAAAAGTTTAACAAAAAAGTGTTGCTTTGCCTCATGAACCGTACTTAATCATTAAAATCGATGACTATTCAGATTAAGAAGTTGATCACATCGACGAAATATTGCGATTTAAACATACACTGCAGACACTACAATAAAATTTTCATTTCTCTGCTTTATCTAGATCTACCGGAATAGCGGTTTGCATTGATTCCATATCCGCAAGTTCCATTCAATGGGACATAGAAAAATGAATTTCTTCGGATCAATTGCTGGATTCACCCTAGGATCTGACGTGCGTCGTATGACGCACTGCAACCAATCAGAAAACAGGATTTTGGTTCGTATTATCGACACAAAATAAAATTCTGCTTTCAGTACAATTGTACATCGGATCCAGTGTGAATCCAGCAAATAGGAGATAGGAAAATGAATTACTTCGGATCGGAAATCACATATACATACAGGGACATTACCGATTGTGTTTTATGTACTCATTTTAATTTTGATTTGCATTTTCGCCTTTCTGTATACTACATATATATACGACATTCATATTCTGATCATATTGATCTCCATATTTATCTGAAGATTTAATTAATTACCTTTAGGATTATGTTCAGATTCCCACCCGAGTGCTATTCAGGTATCACTCTATTCTTGTTATTTATTGAATGTTAAACAAAAATGACATAACATCCCGGAAAATATCCAAGTGAGAATCCGAGCATGCCTCAGCATATTGATTAAGGTTCTACACAATAGAAGGAATAAGGAATTAGGAATAAAGAATAAATGATTTCGTTCTATCAGAAACAGTGTGTTTCGGTTTCTGATAGGTTGAAATTATTTATTATTTATTTCTAATTTCTTCTATTGTGCGCAGGGCCTAACTATGCGCTTATAGGAGATAGTTTTCTTCATTTAAATCAACTTAACGAGGTTAGTTTTTATGAATATATATTGTACATATACAGCTGGTCACAGAAAGGTTGCAACACTTTTTCTTTGATGGGTTTTGGAACGCAACTTGCTCTCCGAGTGATTGGTCTTACTCATGATTCTATAAATAAAAATTAATCGCCATCGAAAAAAAAAACGCAACCTTTCTGTGCAACCTTCTTACCGACTGTACACGCAAGCATCGGCGGAATCTGCCAAAGAAATAAGGCCGCAGTATAGACTTTTGCATGACGCATAACGCATAGTGCATAAGCAAATCAATTAATTAGAATCCTTTCCTCTTATTCCATGAAAAAGAAGAATTTTGATTGTGTTACGTCCGGACTCCACAGTTCTTTTCTTCGACTAAAAACTTTCATTACCATAAAAATTATTAATAAGTAATACCGGTAGACCATCTGTTTCTACCATGAGAGGTTACAATAGCGACGAGCCGAATAACATTTACCTTTTTGAACTAATAATCCACTCGGGACAAAGTCGTTGGATTAGATATTTGAACCAAATGCAAAATAGACGAACTTTATCCCGAGGAACAGGAAGAATAAATAGATTAGAATTATAAAACAGCAGTTGTCTGTAATAAATGACACATGTGGCTCTAAATTATTGGACATCCGGCAAATGATCGATGACAAAAGTTGTCTTAGACACATACCCTTGTATCCCATTTCACAATCGATATCCTTAATTCTAATCCTAGATTAAGCCAACAGTACACGTGCTCTGCACTCGGCACCACTAACTCACCAAAAAGAGGCCCTTCACGAGGAACGAGTAGTCAGAAGTCAGCAGTCAGTAGTTATCAGTCACTTTTCACACAGTCGTCAGTTATTAGTTGTCAGTCAAACTCCATCTCCGAAACTGCCGGTTCGCGACTACACGTAGTTACGTCAGTAAAATTCCATCTTCGACACGAAACTTTGCCGATCCGTAACTTTAACCGATCATAGTGGTAAGCCGCGATCCATTAGATCGAGTGATCTATTTGTTATTACTGTCAAGTAATAAGAGTGACTCGACCGGAGCCTCCATATCCGAGTGGCAACCCTCCGTGGAGTGCTGGGACCAAAAAATTTCGGCCGTTAGATCTACCCTCAGAACAACAGTAAATCCCATTCACACGCGCACACACACACACACACACACACACACGCCCGCACGCACGCACGCACGCACGCACGCACGTACGCACGCACGCACGCACGCACGCACGCACGCACGCACACACATATATATAAAAACCATCCGCTATAATTTACACTAAATTGTAGTGCCGCATTTAAACTGTCCCTACAAGGGGTGGCTTAGAGGCCGGGCCTACCAAGAAGCGCGGAGACTCTTGGACGAGGAGTTCAGAAAGTACTTCGGGGGTTCACGAGAACAGGGTCGTCCGGCCGAGGACCACTTGCCACCCTCGTCACCACCGGCTCCGCTGGCTAATCAGTTAGAGGTTATACCTCCCCCCCCCTCAACCACCTTTACCTCCCCCGCGAACTTCTTCGCCTCCTCCTCGATCTCCGTCACCCGCGTTTTCGGACGCACTGACGGAGAGAATCTTTCCAGATACTCCTCCACAATTATCCGATTCGTCGGTCGATTCGATCCCAATTTTCCCCAAAGGAATTCCGTCCCCGACAAACTTCACGGACAGCGTGGAGTTCTTAGAGGAAATTCCTCCACCCCCAACTAGATCCTACTTTCGAATCCTAGAGAGTGACACTCTCGAGTCACTCATCACCCAATTCCCGCGGTCTACTACCGCATCCATCTCTCAGGGGGCCTACACAATTGACCCTCATTACTTCGATCCTGAGGAAATCCGTAATGCCATCACCGGCCAAACCTCAACATCCTGTATTCCTCCCGAATTCCGCCAATCCATTCCTAATTCCAGTGGGATTCTGTTATAACCTTTTCCCTCCTTCCTCCGTTTTCATCCACGAAATAGATTGATCAAATCCCATCCGATTCTCCCGACTACTCGATGTACATACAGCGCATACTGAATAGACTGTTGCCGTATTTATGTAATAGATTAAAATGTATAGATTAATTATAGTAAATGCGCCTGTTGTTATATAACCACCTGTTATTCATATCTTTTGACAAGTAACAATAAATAATGTTAGTAATTATTCTTTTCGCTCTCGTTCACTTTTGAAACCCCCCATTAAACCCCGTAATCATTAAAACCTTGCCCTAACAAGCTCGCACATGGTCCATTCCCCAGTTAAAGGGATTTCCCTGACTCGAAATTCGGACCGACGATCGCACCGCTCGTAGGAAACAGGTGTCACAGCGTCTTTATGAGAAGTTGACCCATATTCCGAAGCGAGCAATAAAAAGAATGCGTTCGACTTGCAGTATTTGCTTCTGGGCGGATACCTGTGAGACAAGAGTCTGACCGTCCTTCCACTCTATCCTTTCTACTCCCTTCTCTCTTTAAATCCATTTTCCTGAGTTTGGACGTAACAATTGGTTATGATTGTTTTATGAACTATGTATTATGCAGGAGTTTGTGCTGCGACCAATAAATTTGCGCAACAGAAAAAACGGCGAAATCGGCGGAATGAAGCTACGACCAATTACGAACTGAGGATGCGGTCCCATATCCATGATACGGAATTGGCGGAACGCTCGTGTTTGGTCGTGGCTTCATTCAGCTGATTCCGATCCGCTAAAATGTGTTTTCCTATGTCCCATGGAACGGAATGCGCAATTAGCGCTGACCAATCATAAGAGCCTTCCCGTAGATCACGTTCATTAGATCGACCGGAATAGCGTTTGGCTCGCATTGATTGCGTATCTGCAAGTTTCGCTTCATGGGACATTGGAAATGTTCTAAACTCCTGCGGATCGGAAATCACATATACATACAGGGACATTGCCCTGTCTTCATTTTATGTACCTATTTTGATTTTAATTTACATTTTCGCCTTTTTGTATACTATATCGCAAAATTCGCTCGTTTTTTTTTGGCACAATATTGGAACTGAATTGTGTACCAAATATTTTACCTTATTCAGACAATAATCACAGAGAGATTTAAAAATAAGGTGAAATTTATTATTAGAGCAGAGAGAGGTGGAATCGAATGGATTTTCGCATAGACGCAACATGTCATCCCTCCCCCCCGCTCTAGCTATGATAATGATTGTTATCTTAGCCTGAAACTTATTTGTAATTAATATCTCATTGCAGTATATTATTTGGCACACAGTTCAGTTAAAAACTTGAGGGCCTAAAAAACGGGCAAAAAAACCTCTTTTCTGAGGTTATATATTATATTTGTATATGTAACAATCTGAACTTAACATAACCGATAAGTTATGTTAAGTTCAGATTGTTATTTTAATATATTATAATGTTATAATTTTATTATTCCAACCCAAGTAATGACAACTTTAATTCTCTGTCAAAAATTATTACTCTTCGAAAAAAATTATTGTATTAAATGAAAAATTAAAACTCAGATGCTACAATCTTAACTAATTAAATTAAGTTCTATCAAATTAAAAAATAAAACACATATAATATTGTTTTTTGTTATTTATACAAACTTATCTTTTTAAAAAAAGATAAAAAAAGCGCTAAGCATGAAGATTTTCGTGAAGAATTGTTTGGGCCGGTTTCACCAACGCCAATTACTTAATTAACCGTGGAACTAACTAATTATATTTGCTGTAGAATTGATCACTTATGGTTGACACCGATTTGGCTTAATCGAGTTGGTGAAACTGATCCTTTGTATATAATACTAAGTATCCAATCCAATTAATAGTAGTTTTAATTTTTTTTCAAGGATATTTTTATTGAAGGTTTTCTTATTCCAACCCAAATAATGGCAACTTTAATGAAAAATTAAAACTCGATGCTACAATCTTTATTATTATAATAAAGTTAAACTTTATTAAATTTAAAAAGTAAACCACAAATTAAAAAGTAAAACACAAATGGTACTGTCTCTTATTATTTACTTAGCTCTAATGATATGTATCATTCGTATAAAGATTTGATATCAACAATTGGCGCTAAGTTAAATTCGATGTAATTCGGATACCAAATTATATAAATAATATTAACTTTAATGATATTCTTTTAAAAATTTGATATCAAGAACTGACGCAAAGTTAAATCCCATTTCTTTATACCATGCCAAATTAAATAAATAATGAATATTAATCTAATGATATGTATCATTTGTATAAAAGAATTGATATTAATAACTGTGGGACCAAGTTAAATTCTACTATCAAAATAAAAATTAAAACCCAAGTATTACTATCTTTATTATTATTTATTGTACTTAATCTAAATTGTATTATCTTTAATTTTTATGAAATTAAATCTACGTATACGTACGAGTATATCTTATTGAAGGATCTTCCTATTTCAATCCAAATGGAATTTAAATTCCTTCTAAATGGAATTATTATATCATAATTTATTCAAAGACATTTTCTCTTCCATCTGAAGTAATGGTTATTTAATTCTCCTTCAAAATATTATACAAAACATTATCATACATTGCTTTACCTTGCTCAATTTAAGTGTTATTACAAATAATTAAAGAGTTAACAATATAAAACAAGAAAATTGAATTTAAATAGAAAAATTTTTTATGTAAAAATACTTGGCGTTGCTAAATCAAATAAGAAAAACTATAAAATTAGAATTAATAAAAATAAATAATAAAGATAATTATAATTTAAAAGTACGAGGGCAAGTCAATAATTTTTAGAAAAATATAGTAAAACATTTTTTTTTATCGATTCATTTTTATTTCTCAACATAGTCTCCTTTTAGCTCGAGACACTTGATTCAACGATTCTCCAATTTTTTCAAGCTGTCCGAATAATAAGATTTGTCCAATCCTTCAAAATAAACCTTTCGGCGATGAGCTGCTCTCTGGTGATGAATCTCTTTCCTCCGAACTATTTCTTCAGGTTTGGAAACACAAAATAGGGGGCTAAATCTGGCGAATATGCTGGATGGGAAAGCAATTCGTAGCAGAATTTCCATATTCAATTTGGCCATTGATGTCGGGCACGTGTAAACCCGTGCATTCTTTGATGGAAGAGCACTTCTTCACCAAATGGGAATATTTTTTTTTTTTAATGTTGAAACGGTTCAATAAGGCTGCGTAGTAATTGCCATTGATCGTTTGCTTCGATGGAAGGTAATCGATATGAATTATACCACGTGCATCCCAAAAACTGTGACCATCACCTTTCCGATCGATTTCACGGTCTTCGCCTTCTTCGGAGCTGGTTCACCCGATGAAGTCCATTGTTTTGATTGTTCTTTCGTCTCGGGTGTGAAGTAATGTATCTATGTTTCGTTCACAGTAATGAATCGATGCAGAAATTAATCTGGATTACGTTGAAACGTCTCCAAACATTGTTTTGAAATCGTCACACGGTCGCGCTTACAGTCCATAGTGAGCAAACGCGGCACCCATCTTGCCGATAGCTTTTTCATACCCAATTGTTCGTGCAAAATTGAAATCACTGTGCCATGTGATATGCCTGTGGCCTCAACAAGCGCGCGCACTTTTACTCATCGATCAGTCAAAACAATATCGTGGACTTTATCGATGATTTCTGGCGTAGCAGCCTCAATTGGACGTCCAGGTGCATCACATGTGGATGTACAACCACGTTTTAATTCATTCTCCCAATTGTATACAGTCGCAAACACTGATGCAGATGTGCTATGAACATTATCCAACTTAGTTTTGATTTCTTTCGGCGTTATAAACCTTTCATATGTAGATGTTTGATCACTGCACAAAACTTATTTTTTTCCATTTTGCAAAAAATACAAAGGTTGTTCGCTCTAATAGTCTACAGAAATAAAACCACATGATGAATTCCGCTAAAAATTTGACAGTAATCAACTGAAAGATGCTACTTGTCAAAAAGTAATGTGACATGACACTGCGAATGTCCTCTGATAGATTTTCTAAGAACTTATTGACTTGCCCTCGTAATAATGGAAATATAATATAAATTTAATCTGAACTTTACACTCTGAATAAGAATAAAGTTATTTATGTCTCTTTCATAACGCATGTCTTACAAATCGAAATATATTTTTCTTAGACTTAAGGGAATGCTGGAGTGTCCTGTTTTACCATTAATTATTACAGACTTTTTTCACTTAATTGTATTTATGGATTGAAAAGTCCTTCTCCACAATTAAAGTATCGACAATAACGCAATTCGCCAGCTATAATTGAATAGGAAAAACGAAAGAAAATTGAAGACAAGTTTTGTTATCGGCTTCTGTAGTCGACACGTCACAATATGTGCTGCATACAAGAGTTTCAGACCTTCACGTTCATAAAAAGTAGCTGGCAAATTGCAGAAAACCTGAAAGAACAATCCTATGCTTTTAGGAACAAGGTAGGGGCTTAGTATAAAAGAAAAGTCGCCGAAAATTTCGTTTGTATATTACGAGTAAAATTGACGCAAAGCCATGAAACCGAGTATTTTAGTTCTGACAGCGGCGCTGTCATGGAAAGTGCGTCGCTGAATCATAGAAATGATCTGATTTATCGACCTCAAATCCATACCAAAAAACGTGCCCTGGTTAAAGTTTTTTCTTTTAAAAGGAAGAATAATAATATCATAAAATAAATATGATATTAGTTATTTTAATTGCACTGTTCTGTCTTTTACATACATTTTATCTAAGAAATTATTGATGCATATATATAATACATATATATGTATATATATATATATATATATATATATATATA
>NW_017305001.1:242723-249190 GCF_001594115.1 Trachymyrmex septentrionalis
TATACATATATATGCGCGCGCGCGTGTGTGTGTGTGTGTGCGTGGGGAGGAGGTGTCTATACATAGTTTTCAAAAAATCTGGAAACGCTAAAATATCTCGAAAACGATCAACTCTAGCGAAAAATATACAAATGTTATCCAGAACATGGTTCTGAACAATATTTAAGAGGTTTTAGCCATATATAAAACATGTCTAAACTTTGCAAATAACTTTATTTACTGAATTATTTACATATACATATCAGGGCTCGGAATGCGATATATGTTTTGGTTGATCTTCTGCTCGGAACAAGTGGCAATTTTGTAGCATATAAATGAAATTTGTGAATATTCATTGCTCTTATATTAAAGCTCATAACTCGTTTCTGCAAGCATAGTATTGTTCTTTGAGATTTTCTGTAAATCGGCAGCTACTTATTTTAAACGTGCAAGGTCCGAAATTATTTGATATAGCACATTTTTTACTCGATTCAGATGTCGAAGTGTCGACTTAGTAAGAAGCGCCGTTCCTCTTATCAGTCGCGCGCAAACGAAGTACCGCTATTCAACTACAGAAATAGATTGAATTATTGTGTAAACCAAGAATTATCAGCTGAAAACGCCATAATAATAATAATTATTGTATATAGAAATACATATATAGAAATACATATCAGAGTCACTGTTTAGAGAAGAAATCGTGCGTCCTTGCTACATCGGCGATGATGTCAAACCAGAATCGACAGAATTCACATTCTTGAATTGCAGAACGAATTATCGAAACGGAAGTACGAAAGAGTGAGACAGAGAAAAAACAAAAAAGGATAGAAGCCTCAATTGTAATCGGTGAGGCTTCGCATGCCGAGCAAAACAGCAAGTCTATCCTTCAGAGTCTCTCTCTCTCTCTTACATTACTTATACGATCTTATGTATAACATTACTTCTGTCGATCTATTTTTTTATATGTGTATTTTTTCTTCCATTTTTTTTTTGAAAAATTACTTCCATGGAGAATTCGCGTTATTAATAAACGTTCAATATTCTCTCTCTCCCCCTCTCCCCTCTCTCCCCCTTTTCCCCCTCTTTCTCTCCTCCTCACCCCTCCCCGCCTCACTCTCTCTCTCTCTCTCTCTGGTCGCTGGTTTCTAGCGACCAAAAATCTTTTCTCGGCAATTTCAGCCGCTCAACGTGTATAAGTAAGAGGAGAAGGAACATAACGTATTATACATAACGTACATGTTTTAATAAATTATACTAATCGTATATCTCTCCAATTTATATATAATAGCAAAAATAATTTTTAAACACAATAATTTATGAGATATTGATATTTCCATAATTTTTCATGAGCGTTATATACTACGTTCATAGAAGTATAGTGGTTTGCAAGACCTCGGTGTGGTCTCGCGCATAGGGTGCGAGATCAGAATGTTAGAAATCTCACGATTGATTACTTTTTTCTTCTTTCATGATTTTTATTTTTTTTTAATAAATGACATTGTTAATAAACACATATTACAGGTCAAATATATTTTTATTTATAATAATTATTGAAATTATACCAAATCCGCCAAAAAATTGAGAGAGAGGAGATTCCATGAGCAGACCGAAAATTAAAAAAAAAACAGGATTTAGAATATAATATTTTTAATACACTAACTACGCATATTCCAATATTTACTTCCATTATGTTGATGACATTGTTATTGCGGCTCCGAATAATCATATAAATGCCATATTATGCACTTTCAATTTTTACCACGAACGCATTAAATTTACTGTCGATTATGGCGAGGATAGGGGAATTAATTTTTTGGATGTTAAACTTTTGATTGAGGATGGGGGAGTAATTTTTGATAATTACAAGAAGCCTACGAATTCTGGAAGATATTTAAACTTTTTTTCCATTCATCCGGTAGAACATAAAAGGGGAATTGTTATTGGACTCTTTTAGACAGAATATTATTTCTTTCCCATCCAAAATTCCATGAAAATAACATAATTGCTTTAATAAAAACTCTCCAACAGAACAGATATCCTGCAAAATTTTTTTTTACAACAAATAATTTTACAATAACAAAATATAAATAAACAGAATAATTTGTCGTTAAAGAAGAATTTTGAGATGATTGGAGAACATGCTGTTGTTTCTAACTTTCCTCAAATTTTAATAAGAGATTTTTTACTATTCCTTACTTCAAGAGGTCTGAGAACGTTTGAGAACGTCTGAGAACGTCGGGTTTTATTCCAAATAAACATCATTTGCGGGAAGTTTTATTGCACAAGGAAAAGTGCAGCGGAAACTTATCATTTGCTTGTGGATATTCACGGTGAGCATGCTCCATCAAATACAACTTGCAAAGAACGGTTTAAAAACGATGATTTTGAGATTGAGGACAAAGAACATGGAAAACCACCAAAAAAATTTGAAGACGCTGAATTGGAAGAATCATTGGCTGAAGATTGTTGTCAAACACAATCAGAATTGGCAGCAACATTAAATGTCAATCGATCAACTATTGCAAAACGTTTGCGAGCAATAGGAATGGTTCAAAAAGCTAGTAACTGGATTCCACATGAATTAAAAGACAGAGACATCGAACGTCGAAAAACCATTTGTGAAATGCTTCAAAGACAAGAAAGAAAAGGTTTTTTGCATCGAATAATTACTGGAGATGAAAAATGGATCTATTATGAGAATCCAAAACGCAAAAAAGCCTGGGTGAAGTCAGGTGAAGCCGGCCCATTACAGCCAAAGAAAAATATTTATTGTGCCAAGGTTATGCTCTGTATTTGGTGGGATCAGAAAGGTGTTGTGCACTATGAGTTGCTGAAACCGTCCGATACTATCACTGGCGATGTTTACCGACGACAACTAATGCGTTTGAAGGTAGCTATAGAAGAAAAACGACCAGAATGGGTGAATAGGCATTAATTTTTCAACATGACAACGCCAGACCGCATACTGCAAAAGTCGTGAAAACATATTTAAATGGACAGGACTGGGAAGTACTACCCCACCCACTATATTCGCCAGACATAGCTCCTTCAGATTACTACTTATTCCGGACGATGCAGTCAGATCTTACAGGAGAGCGAGTTACTTCTTACGAAAGCATCAAAATTTGGCTTGATAATTGGATTGCCTCAAAAGACCAGGACTTCTTCATGCAAGGAATCCGTAAATTGCCTGAAAGATGGGCGAAGGTTGTAGCTGCAGATGGAGCATACTTTGAATAAATAATTATTTCATTTTCTAAACAAGTAAATGTATTTTATTGTATTTTCACAAAAAAGGGCGGAATCATATTTACACACTCAATAATTCCAAAAATATTATATTGAAATACATATCAAGAAAAGCTAAGTCGTTAATTTGTGTACGCACATTACGTTCTATATCTTCGTAATTACCACGCAGTGTTAATTTTATAATTTCCTGATTAATAAAACATGCGGGTAATTTCAGTTCGATTTCTTGAATTAAATATAAAGCACACTTATTAACATTATCGGATAAAGATTCTGATTTTTTAAACGCGCAACGACGCACTTTACAATGCTTCGCAGCCCGAGGAAGGTGGTTTTCTGCATTACAACTGCCGCTACGTAGGTTCTTCGTTTCTTCGCCGGAGGAGTTGAATCGAGCGCGTCCTCTTCTTTTCGAAGATTTCCGTTGGAATTTTCCTCTTCTTCTTTATACGCTAGCAATATTGATTTTGACTCGTAAGATGTGGTAAAGCTGATGGTGATATTTTTTATAACAACAAAGTTAGGTTTCACTCTATTATCGCTGCTTAAATATTCGTCCATGAGTTCCATGTTATCTTGAAACTGTTGCCAGCAATCGGCGTCAAAATAAATTCCGTCTGCGTTATGTCCGCTCAATTTTACAACAGGTTTGAAGATTTCTTTGTTCGTTCTTTGCAATCCTACGTGTATCGTCTTCGTATGAGAATTGTTAAGGCCATACGATGTTGCTAACAACATATGAAATCGAGCGTTTCTTCTCTCGTCGATGTCGTTACGTAGCTTGTAAGAATTGGGGATGGAGTACATGCCCGTGTCCGAATTATTAATATTTTTTGGCCATTGTTCTTACGTCGTAGTAATACCAAATTCAGCAAACTAAGATGGCGAATAAAAACACAAGACCCACAGTACTTGTTTGCTCGCGAAGCTGAAACTACGGACGACGAGACTCGAATGAAACGGATTTTTGTTAGTACCGTCGTCATCACCACTCTTTCCGATGCTGCGTAATAAAATTATTTTGCGCGCGCAAATGAAAAAAATAAAAACATAAACTTTCTTTAAATTTTTCTTAAAAATTAAAAATAATCTTTACCCCGTAGAAGTCAGGAGAGGGTGTGAGAATAAGATAAATCGAGAACGAACAGGCGCGAAACGAAAGGTTTTACGATTCCTCTCCGCGTTTTCTATGTCACGACGGGGGAGGAAGGAATTCGTCCAGGTGAAAAGAATGAAAATTTTTCGCTATAAAGGAAAAAAGAATTGTGGGGTTTAGGTCGTGGGATAGTTTCTAACAAATAAAATTTAGTACAACAATAACCTACGAGTTTCTTTTAAAAAGACAAGAAGAAATTTATGAAACGTCTTCGCTTTAAAGTAAATTTACGATTGATTTTATTGCTTTTAGAAAATTCATTAATTTAAAGTGACAGAGGTACGGCAAAAAAATGTTGAATTCAATTGGAATGTAAGAAATTTATTCGTCTTCCTCTTTTCTGAAACTTTTGTGTATACTCACCGGGGAAAAATAACGTGTAGTATATGGAAATTTATAGAATACAAAAATTAAATATTAAATAGTTATATAAACATGAGAAAAGTTTTAAACGAGGGGAGTTATGTTCGCCATGATTTTTCCTCATGACGAGACCTTGAAGAAAAGAAAACAAACAAAACCAACTGATATTGTCGATCAAGCGAGATACAGAAATTTCCATTAAAATTGTATTTTTTTATTGAAAAGTTTAATATTTATCAGCCGTAGACTAATATTGTGTGAGAATCCTTTCCAGTAAGAAGATACAAAAAACAGAAGGAAAAATTTAAAAATGTGAGATTCGTTGTAATAATAAAAATTGTAAAGCGAGGCAAAACTTTTCTGGGTAATAATGAAAACGAGAGCTAAAGGTTTATTAGGGTAAAAGCGAAGGGGGGCGATGCTTTTCGTGATAATTTGTATGGGATCAGAAAAGGTGTTAGATCGGGTATAGGGGTGGTTATAACTTAGAAGTTTTTTGTCATCCCCGTTTCTCTAAATTTTTACGAGAAAATCACTTCTAGTAAAGGAGGCAGTCGACCAAAATCGTCAAAATCTTTCGGTCTATGAAGGGACTAGGAATTTTTAGCAAATCTTTTCGTGGGAGAGGAATTTTTATGAATATCGCTACGGGGGCGATAAATAGCACGCCCTGATCGAGCTAAAGTTTAGTCCTACGTTCAAACTCCGAAGTGAATTTTACTATTTGCGTGCTTTTAATTTTGCTTAAAAATGGAACTTCGCGGGTTACTAGGGAAATTTTTCATCGTAGCTAGCAACTTAAATAAAAAATTAGTTGCTGGAGATTATCTGATAAAGTTGTCAGATAACGATAAAAAAATTATTCCGTTTTCGGGAATTTTGTTGGTTAGTGCTCCAGTTCACTAGTGTGTATGCACAAACTGGGACATTGCGGTGATGACGAGAGACTAAAAAATATAATCGCACGTCATCTCGAAATACGCGAGTGCTTTGGTCACAAGGAAGATGACGCTGGAAATCACATAGCTGACTTCAAACGACGCATTGGACTAAGAAGTAAGCAGTAATAATTTTTAAAATAGAATCTAATACATATATTTGAAATAAAAGCTGATTTTATAATTAATAAATATTATAATTAAATTATAATATTTATTTCATAGAAGCCGGCAGTATTGTGGGACGTGCGATACCGCATCGCAGGGATCGGCCAGTAAGACGACTCGCTTTAAGGAGACGTCGCCCTGCGGGAGAAGAAGAGGAGGGAGTACCAGCGAGTAAGTTTTAGAGAAATAAATATTAACTAAACGATTATAGAAATCTCGAATGTTAAAATATTTTATTTTTTCTAGGAAGAGCACGAATCGAAGAGGAAAACAATGTTTCGCCTCCACATGACGTCCCCGTCATTGTAATCGATAGGTATTTCGCAAATACCTGAGAAATCTAGTTCGTATAATATAGATGTAATGCGATAAAAGAATAAAATCAATTTTGTTTTAGATGATGATGATGATGATGACGTTGATAACGATAACATTGATGGGGATGACGGTGTGAGTCCAGCCGATTCCAGAGCACTGGTTTCACCGGGTTCCACAATTTTTATAACGTGTAAGTTTAAAAAAAAAATAAATTAGATGAATATAGAGAGAGATATCTTGCCAAGCAGTAATATTATGAATAGTAGTATAAGTTTCTAATATATATATATATT
>NW_017305001.1:249218-270740 GCF_001594115.1 Trachymyrmex septentrionalis
ATACAATAATATATATATATATGCGTGTATATATATATAGCAATGTTATCGGACTAATAAGGTTTGATTAACTTTTTTTACAGTACAAACAGGCGGTGGTGCTAAGCGTTTTACATCGCAGCACACGCGAGAAGAAAACATGCCGACGCAAGAAGAATCCTCACAAAATTCCATCGGCGAACAACATCAGCAGCAGCAGCAGCAGCAGCAGCAGCAGCAGCAGTAGCAGCAACAGCAGCAGCAGCAACGTCAATATACACATCATCATCATCATCATCATCATCATCAGCTCGAGGAAAACGATCAGGATCGTCATCGCCGACAGGAGGAGGAGGTTAGAGATAATTTCGCTTTTATAGAATTAAGGGCGGAAAATTCGCGTTGATTCAGGAATTTCGCGTTACTAGGGAGGGAACTTTTGCGATACGTCCGTCACCCGAGGGTACTGATATCGTTCGTTGGAAAGCGCGTTCCGTGAAATTAGGACGTATGCGCTACATTCGTGCGAATCTGAACGATTACGTAGGATTATCGTTCGAGTCGGCGGATCTAGCGCGCGGTCCGGCGGATCTATCGTTTCGTTCAGCACGCGACTTAACTCACGAGGACATATGGTAACTCGTGAGTTCATTGGCGCAAAGTGCTGGAGGATTCGATATCGCAGAAAATTTTACCGTGCGCGTTTTCAAAGTCTCGGTACCTGCAGATCGCGGGCGTCAATTTAATCGATTGACTCGCGAAGATGTAGCCAAACGCTCAATTTTGCAAATAAACAATATCGACAATTTGTATTTTCCTCGTTTGCTCGTAGTGGCACGTGTACATCAAGAGCGTGGGCAACTGCGTACGGGGGAACTGCAAGAATGATGAAAATTCGTGATACCAGCGTTCTTTGTTACAACATAAGCTGGCCGAAGAATTAATGAAATCCGCTGGTATCATGATTTCCTAGGAAGGTTGGGGAATTAGCGAAATCGCAATTTAAACGGATTCTCGCTTCCGAAAATATTGCTATAATGGTATATAATTTTAGTACTTTCGGTCGAGGCGAGAATCCGATGTATGACGGCTGCTCGTTACTTTCCTCCTTAAATCGCGTGTTGTTTAAACATAATATATTATGGTTCGCGATATTATAACCTTATACTAAGTTTAAAAGCCGCCGCTAGTTCTCGCGGAGGATATTGCGTAGCATGCAACGTGGGCTTTCGTAACGACCGAGGGCATAGATACACAAAAAATGCCCACGTTGCTACGTCACCCCGTCTTGCAAGCTCCCCGACGTTGAGATGATTAAGTGCGATTCGTGCGCTCGCGTCTTCTTCGGGCGTCCGTGTTTCGATTGTCATCGAACAGGGATCGTATAATCAATCCCTCTCAAGCGTTTGCGAATCCAAAAAATTTGCAACGGTTGTGAGCGATTGATTAATTCAAAATCGCAACACGATTGCGACGTAATTTATTGTAAAACGTGTCGTTCGTTACAGTCTTTGAATCATTTGTGTTACATGCGGCCTCTTTGTCGTAAAGCCACAGTAGAAAACCTTGGAGAGGGTACAAGTACTATGGCGTTGCGAGAAGAAAATCCGCAAACAAATACGAATGACGTCGAAGACACAGACGAGCGTGTTAAAAGAGAGATCGCGTCGCATTCGTGATCCGTTTTATGATTTCGAAACGCGACAAGACGAAACACTCGAAGGAACGGAGAACGTAAGAATTCACGTTCCAACTCTCTGCGTCGCGCAACAAATTTGCGAAGCGTGCGCGGGAATAGAGGCCATGTCATTGCGATGTCGTTGGTGTGGAGTGCGAATTAGTGTTTAGTAGAGAAAGAGTTTGCGTAAAAGAGTAAAGTACGGGAGTCTTTTACTCCCGTAAAAGAGTTTGCGAATTTCGCGACGCGCTCGTCTAAATATTTTAAAAAATTTATTATATCTGTATCGCGCATAATGCTAAAGCATTTGACGCTCAATTTGTTTTAAAGTACATCGTTGAAAAGTCGGGAATAACGGAAGAACCTCGGGTGATTTTGAACGGGACGAAAATTATCGTTATGACGATTGGACGTACAAAATTTATCGATAGCTCAAATTATATACCTATGCGATTATCGGAGTTACCCAAGGTTTTCGGGCTGCAGGATATTCTGGGCAAAGGTTTTTTTCCTCATTTGTTTAATACGTTGAACAATCAAAATTATATTGATCCAATACCAGACACACGGTATTATTCCCGAACAAATGAAACCCGAGGAACACGAGTATGGTTTGGCACGAGGAAATGTCGCGTTCGAATTTCGATTTTAATTTTAAACAGGAAATAATAAAATATTGCCGGAATGACGTAGATATCTTTCGACGTGCATGCATGGCGTTCAGAAAAATCTTTTTAGAACGCGGAGACGTGTGTCCGTTCGTAGAATGCACGACTATCGCTTCCACATGTATGAAAGTTTTTCGTAAAAACTTTTTACGTGCGGAAGAAATAGGAATCATTCCACCAGGTGGATATAGATATAAAGATAATCACTCGCACAAAGCCCTGCAGTGGTTAGTGTGGATGGAGTGCGAGCTCGAGCATCCTATAATCCATGCAGGGCGAGGCCGCGAGTATCGAATTGCTGGTACACCCGTCGACGGATATTACGAAGTCGAATCAGAGAACGAGACGACGAGTTACGGGTTACAATTTCACGGTTGTTTTTGGCACGGTTGTCCCAGCTGTTATCAAATCAATCGTGAAAGAAAACTTACATCCGGGGTGATACAATCGACTTACGCGCAAAGATACAATCGACGCACGATACGAACGAACTCTCACAATGACATGGCGTATTCGACAACGAGGATATAGGGTGATAGACAAATGGGAGTGCGAATTTTCATGAGAAAAATTTTCGCGATAATCACGAGATGCGCACTTTTCTCGAAAGCCATCAGATACTGATCAACCCTCCTCTCGACCCTCGCGAGGCGTTCTTTGGTGGCCGTACGGAAAATATTGTAACTCGATACGAAGTTACAGGTACGGAGAAAATACGCTACATGGACGTATGTTCTCTGTATTCGTACGTATTAAAGACGGGTACTTTTCCGTTAGGCCAGCCAACGATTTATATCGGAGAACAGTGTTCGGAGCTGATTGGCGCAGCTCCGAATTTTAATTTCGATTGTGTCGAGGGTATCATTCGGTACAGTACTTCCTCCACGCGATCTCTTTCACCCTGTACTCCCGTACCGCGTACAAGGTAAATTGTTGTTCGGGCTGTGCCATAGTTGCTGCGAAACGTTCTCGCAGGGCGAGTGCACTCACGATCTCCCCGCCGATCGTGAATTCGTAGGAGCGTGGGTATCCTGCGAATTGCGCAAGGCTCTTGAGAAAGGTTATCTTGTAACGAACGTGAACGAAATATGGCAGTTTAGAATCACGCGGTTTGATCCTCATACGAGGCAGGGTGACTTGTTTGCCGAATATATCAACAGTTTTTTTAAATTAAAGCAGGAAGCTAGCGGATGTCCGAGCGAATGCCTGGATGACGAGAGTAAAGAACAGTATCTTCGGGAATATGAGAAAACCGAAGGTATTGTCCTCGATAAAAATATCACTCGAAATCCAAGTTTACATTCAGTCATAAAGCTCTGCTTGAATTCTTTCTGGGGTAAATTCGGCCAACGAACTAATCTGCCTAATACAGAGATCGTAAAAAAATACGATCGTTTGGCAGTGTTGCTCACGAGTTCAGAGCACGAAATAATCAATATATTACCCGTCAATAATGAGGTAATATATGTTTCATGGCGACTACGCGAAGAGACGGTCGCTCATTCTCCGCAAACCAACTCGGTAATCGCGGCTTGGATAACAGCACAAGCGCGACTAATATTATATAAATATTTAGAGAAGTTAGATAGTCGCGTTTTATATTGTGATACAGACTCGTGTATCTATGTAAACAGAGGCGAACTGAGTGAGTACGAGCCGCGTACGGGGAATTTTCTGGGCGATATGACGGACGAGCTCGAGAGCTACAGCCGGGGCAGTTTTATCGAGTCGTTCGTGTCCGGAGGCCCGAAATTCTACGCGTATGTCGTTCGTACACCGGAAGGTCGCCGACACGAGATCTGTAGAGTTAAGGGAATAACGTTAAATTATAAGAACTCGTGTATTATAAATTTTAATAGTGTTAGGAGATTAATAATAGATAATGAGACAGAAAGACGCAATGAAGAAGAAGAAGAAGAAACGGGCGGGGTAGCGATAAATTTGCGTTTTAGCGCAATCTGTCGAACGGCGTTTCACGAAATCGTAACGCGAAATGAAACGAAGAAGTGCGCACCGGTATTGGTAAAACGTAAATTTATTAATAATCGTTATTCCCTTCCGTATGTCTTCAGAAGAGAATAACGTCTTCTTCTTTTTCTTTCTCTCACTTATATTTTAAGCTCGCGAGTTTTCCGCTTATTTGCTTAGTATTTAAGCATTATGTAAGAAAAACATAAATTTAAGTTTTTTTGTAAATAATAAATACTCTAAGTATCCCTCTTTTGCGAAAAAATTTATTATAATTTTATTATAATTGTATCAAATAATTTAATGTAAAAATGTCAAAATATAAAAATGTAAATATTTAATTATAATAAAAATGTATAATATTATATTGTTTCTTAAAATAATTGAATTTTATGTATAAGAGTTAGCAAAAATATAAACAAAAAAATTTAAAATTACATATGTTTTCTTTTCTTCTTTTCTCTTTTTTTAAGAAAAGTATCGAATAAAAATATTTTTTTACTTGAAGGAAAACAAGAAGTGATTTATTACTTAATTCTAATCAACCTTTTTTTTTCCGATTTCAACAAAAAGCTTTCCCTCGCAGCAACATCGCGGTAGTGGCATCGGTAAGCTTATCGACGACGATGTCGCGTATTTATTTAACGATAGAAATATACGCCGATCGCAAATCTCTTTGATGCGCGCGAAGATAAGCTTATGTGCGTCGCGCCGCGGTAAGATCAGCTTTTCGCCAGCCGCGGTACTCTTCGCTGACAAGCTCACGCGGGGGTACGCTGGCAAGAGCACTCACCCGCCGCGCGAAGGGGGCCCTGTCATCGCGTTGCTCAGCTTATCTTCTCTTAAAATTATTTTTTTCACGCGTTCTAGAAATCAACGAAAATGACGTTTTTCCTTTTTGCTTTTGAAGTCGCGCACGAAGATCGTTTGCTCATTTCGTAAAGTGGACGTGCGTTGGAAACATCCTTGGACGTCGATCGTCTGCGGACTGACTGGTTGTGAGAAGACGGTCTTCGTGAAGGCTTTTCTCAGGCATTTATCTCTCATGTCCGACGTGTGCTTCGAGAGAATTTTGTTTTATTACGCGGAATGGCAAGAAGCCTATCGTCGATTATAATACGATATGCTGTAAAAGAACAGCACTGAGGATGCAGCGATACTAAAACGGCGAAGAAGAAGAATATAATTGAATTTCGCGAGGGATGTATTCCACTAGGGGCAGCGCGATATATCGCTTAACGCGAATTACATCGTCGTTTTCAAAAATCCACGTGATCGTGCTCAAATTCATCATTTAGCGCGTCAAGTCTATCCCGACGATCCGAAATTTCTAGAAGAGGCATACTACGATGCCACATCGAGGCCTCACGGGTATTTATTGTTCGATCTGAAACAATCAACTCCGGACGAGTATTGATTTCGAACGTGTATTTTTCCCGAGGATACGTTTCATTACGCCTACGTGCCGCGTAGATCGTTTTTCAGCGGATACGTATAAAAGTTGAGTACGGCTAATCGCGTGTATTAGTCGTAGATTTTTCTCGCGATGAAGGTGGGTGACGCGAAATCGCACAGAGCGACGAAAATTGCCACACATTTGATCGGTAAGAGAAACGCCTGTCTCCTCGCAGCGCTCTATCATTTGAACAAAAATCAACGCACAACCTTCTTACGTAGCGCTGACGAAAAACTAATTCGTTGTATCTGTGAATGTGTTTTTAATACACTTAAAGGTAACGTCTTGCTCGAACGGAGTGAAAAAAACTGGTTAACCAAATACAAAAAAGCTCTGCGCCGCGTCGTTGCAAAACGCGGTAATTGGAAGGATAGAAGAAAGCTGTTGGTGCAGCGAGGCGGATTTTTACTCTATATTATCGGACCTATATTATCGACCTTATTATCACTAATTATTGAAGAAACGAAATAGAGATAAAACGTTACGGAAAGGGCTAAAAAAATGGTTTCAATTTCGACGGAAAATCTGGAGAGAATGCAGCATCAGCTACGTCAGAATCCGACATCGTTCGTTGACGGAGAGTCAAAAGAAATAGCAGTACCGCAAAATTCGGATAACACCTTGAGCTCTAATAACACAACGCAAATCCCGGAAACTCATCTAACACGACTCGATGCGGATATGATTATTATCAATTCCAGATGGCCTCGTGACGAAAGCGAGAGGTGGAAAATGTACAGAGAGGCATTATGGAGATACCTACGGTTTATCCGAGAAACGCGAAGACAGAAAGACGTACGTAACGAGAAGGAAAATGCAGAAGACAACGCTACACGAGATGCCTCCGATGATAACGAGACGACGAACGATGACGTTTTTCACAATCTCACGCAAACATCCGATATACCACCGCCATCACATTCCAATAGTAACACAGATATTACAGCGAAAAATTTCGAAATTTCGAGCGAGCATAATCATATGATGAAAAGCATCGAGGAAATACTGGAAAGCGTACCGAAATCTTATCGTAAGCATGCACACTTACTGATGAAACATTTGCTTCGAAAAGCTATGCCCGATAAACTTAGTTGGGACAAGCACGGAATCGTGATTATAGATGGTAACGTCGTGAAAGATTCGAATATCGCTGACTTAATAAACGAAGCAATGCGCGAGAGAAAAACCGTGAAAGCAGTGGGTAGAAATCAGTTTGCGATTACTCCGTGTGTTGAACATACCTTCTGCACTGGTGAGAAATAAAAGTTTATTGTCACGCTGATGCTGTAAACATTATATGTCTGGATAGAACCGCTACGTGACAAAACGAGCAACAGTGTGATAAAAGCTTTTCAAAGCGTACTAGCAAAAAGTGAAGGACAAGTACCTGTATACTTACAAATGGACAAGGGTAAAGAATTTGTCGCGCACCCAATGCAAAAATTTCTTAAAAAAAATGATATTCGTTTTCGAGTAATACGCAATCTGGACATTAAAGCCGCCGTTGTCGAGCGCTT
Organism: Trachymyrmex septentrionalis; assembly: GCF_001594115.1. Lineage (NCBI taxonomy): Eukaryota > Metazoa > Arthropoda > Insecta > Hymenoptera > Formicidae > Trachymyrmex > Trachymyrmex septentrionalis. The sequence goes on from NW_017305001.1 coordinate 256,485, forward strand.
CAACAGAACACTGAAGGAGCGAATGTGGTGTTATTTCACGCATAAAAATACGCGACGCTACGTCGATGTTCTACAGGACGTTGTACGTGCTTACAATCACACGCGTCACTCGTCCACGAGAATGCAACCTGCGGTAGTAACGAGAAAAAACGCCCGTATCGCACGTGAAAATATATCACGTCGTTGGAAAAACGACGTATTAAAGAAACGAACGCAAAAGATTAAATATCGCGTTGGAGATCTCGTTCGTATCAGTAGGGTGAAAGTAGTCTTCGAGAAAGGCTAAATAGAGCGAGGAAATATTTCAAATTTATCATATTCTCAATTGGCAAAATCCTCACGTGTACGAGCTGCGAGATTTAGCAGACGAAGTCATAGACTGTATTTTTTATGAGCAAGAATTAGCACGAGTTGAGAAGAACCTAGAGGAAGAACAATTTATCGTTGATCGCGTGATAAAGAGTAGAAGGCGAGAAGCTAATAAGCAAGCGCTAGTTAGCTAGCGTGGTTATCTCAGTAAGTTTGATACCTGGATTCCGGCATTGAATTTAACTTCTCTTCGCGATAAAAGAGGAACAATTTCTTCTGATACTCCCGAGTAACAGTAGTATGCGCCATTTTCCTAATAATACAACGTCGTCCTTCAAGGAATTACCTCACTTTATAGTGTTGCATGGAGAATGGGAGGTTGCGATAAGTGAGATTCAATTTCCTTGCACCTTTTTACACGTACGTCATAACGAAAATGTGATCAGATTCGTCGATGTTAAACCCGATGAGGAGACGAATGGCCTGTTTACGGCAAAAGAAGCTTTATTTCCAAATGGAATTTACAACGATATCCACGAGCTTATTGAGGCGATTAATATCGCGTGTAAAAATGAATCGTATTTTTATTTCGAACAGCAAAGAGCGTCTCGCGGCAAAATCTTCATAAGTATTAACTGCGACGAAAAATGCAAAATGCTACATCATATATAGTAAACTTTTCCGATAATCTTCTACGAATGCTAGGCTTCTCAGTAGCAATTTCCAATAAAAATGAATTGTATTCCAGGCTGTCGATACGTAAACCTAATTCCAATGAGACAGAAGAGAAAATGTTTCTTACTCATGGATTTAATAAGAAGACGGGGCAACCACGTATAGTCGGTTATTGAAGTGTCGAACCCTATAGTTTGTGGCGTGCTATCCGTGATAAAAAGTTCGTATATTGCGATATTTGTGCGCCTTATATAACGGACGATGTACGTACTCCTCTTCTCAGAATAGTACCGATCGAGATACGCAGTCATAATTACATTTGGTGCAAATTTGGTGAAGCATTTCTCATTTCCAAATTATATTCCCTTGCAGCGAACAAATTTCAGAACGATCGAAATAGATATAAGAGATTATCTTGAAAATAAAATTCCATTCGAACGCAATTCGGTACGCTGACTATGACACTTTAAACGTAAGCAATAACTTTCTTTCGTGTGCGCGAGCGTGAAGGTAACGCCAGCCTATAGTTAACAACTCGCAATGGAATATGAGGAGTATTTTGATGCGCGGGATACCGGTAGCAGAGGTGGAATTCCACGTGTTTTCGTCGGTTCATCCTATCAGTATGGAATCAGAAGCTTTCTCGGTGGGTTATTTAGAAAAATACTACCTTTTCTAAATAAAGGTGCGCGTGCTGTAGGAAAAGAAGCTTTACGCGCTGGAATTAACGTGATAGAAGACGTCGAAAATAATAAACCGTTAAAGGAAGCGGTCAAAAGCTCGCGGAATCGAGGGGTAATCTGAAGAGAAAAGCCAAAGAAAAAATAAGCTCCCTGATGAGGGGATCTGGATATAAAATATCCACGAAATCCGCGGCGCTTCAGTTTCCACTCGGTGAGATAGACGTATCGTGCATCGTAAACGACGTCGGGGGGTCAAAAGAAAATCATCGAGAAGTACCACAGGGAAGAAGAGCAAAAAAGTGACGAAGAAAAAGAAAATTCGTGCTGCTGGAAGAAAAACCAAAAAACCATCCGCTAGGAAACATCGTGGCAAGAAACGCGACATATCCGACATATTCTCTTAATTGAGATATGATTTCGCTGCTGGAGAAAAGCATGTCCTTTCTTCATACCCACTCGAGCGAGTGTATAAAGAGCGAACTCGATCTCTTCTCTCTGTCACCTACGCAAATCAGCATTGAGAGTTCGCAATGGATTTATTACTAACCCGTAACGTCGCTCGCAGACGATTCGACGAATAGAATTCGTCATACCCGGACATGGAGAAGACTATCTGAACCTCACTCACACCATGTTGAGCCTTCGCATACGCGTAGAAAGCGAGCGCGGGGAGAGCACATCGGTCGCACCCGACAGCGGAGCAAAAGTAGGCCCCGTAAATCATTTACTGCATTCAACCAAATCGACGTATATTTCAATCAAAAGCCACCAAACGACGTATATTTCAATCATATCGCCACCAAACAACGCTAACGCGTACCGCGCGTACATCGAGGCGTTATTAAATTATGCTTCACTCGCAAAAAGCTCCATCTAACATCTTGCTTATGGTATATATACGCGGATATCCCTGGTTATATGGACCATACGTTAGACGCGTCAAATCCAAATACAGCGCTCGAGAGACGCACGCAATACATTCGAGGAAATCGCGCGCTAGATCTCATTGGTCACCTTCACTGCGACGTTTTCAATCAAGATAAATTTTTGAATAACGGAGTAGAGGTTAGAATAAGACTCGTACGTTCAAAAAATTCATTTTGTTCATTTATGGAGAGTAAAACGTTATTAAAAATACATTCTTGACGCCAGTTTATTCGTAAGAAAAGCAAAAATAAGCTTGGGCGTGCTCCTCGCACACGCCAGATTGTTAAGTAAAACTACCGCCAAGTATCCCCTTACGAGGGTCGAAGTTAAAACATTCACAATACACACCGGCGTCGTGGGGGAATCGATAGACAACGCAATACTCGGACAGATAAACGAATAATAGTCGGCTTTGTCGATAACAAAGCGTTTAACGGTGATAGAAAATTAAACCCGTTTAATTTCAAAAATTACGGAATAAATTTCTTTTCACTGTACGCCGATGGCATGCAAATTCCGAGTAGACCGATACAACCAAATTTTTCGAAAAACGACCCGCTCTACGTTGAAGCTTATCACACATTATTCTCGGGAACCGGCATTCACTTTCTGAACGAGGGTAATTCTATAAGTAGAGACGATTACGCCAACGGCTACACTCTTTTCGCTTTCAATCTTATTCCCGAGCTATCCGCTAATTGCGCAGGACATTGGAATCTCGTAAAACACGGAAGCTTACGATTAGAAGTGAGATTCGAAAAAGCTCTTTCTGTGACTATTAATTGTATCGTCTATGCCGAGTTTGATAACATTTTAGAAATCGACTCTTCGTGTCAACTTATTGTCGACTTTTCCGATTAGTCCTACGGCTTTTGCAAGAAAATTATTTTCCCCCCTACTACACATTTTTTCTCATCTAATTGGACGCGAGAATACGAAAAAGCTTCAGTCTTGTTCGCGATACCAACGCCAGCGTTTCGTGACGTAAAAGAGTAGCGAAAATTCGGATATAATATCATAATGGATATAGTCATCGAGGTTTTCGCGATGTTGAAGAAAACTTTATTTTGAAAGAAGTCGTGGTTCTAGCGATTAACGCACCGGACACTGGATTATGACGTCACCCTGTCCATTTGAAGATTTACCCGTGAGAGCAAAACGAGAAAACAACTGGCTTACACGAAATTATCATGGGATCGAATGGTTCGATGGAAACGTCAACCCAAAAAACTTTACGATACATCTGCGTGACATTACACAACATGCACGCTACATCTATACCAGAGGACAAGAGAAGGCTCGTTATCTGAGTAATCTACTTTCTAGAAACGTATATAATCTGGAAGGAATTTCTCCGGCTTTCAAAAATCTACCAGATTTCGAAGACCGTCGAGAACGCTGCACGCATCATGGATTTCGAACCAGCATTGAATCACGTTGCGCCTTACGCAACGCTTACAAATTGAAACGCTGGCTAACTATACGACATAGCAACAATTCAAGTTATGATAACCTTTCTTCGGAAAATTGGAGCGAGAGCGTTGTCGAGATCGAAAAAACCGACAGCGAGAATTCTTCAATTCAATTTAAAAATCGAAAATCACGATATCGCTCGCAACATTGAAGCGTGGAGGAAAAATATCGCGACGGAAAAGACGAATCAAAGCGCGGACAAACAAGTGACAAACGAGGAGAAAAAAGATCTTTCAAAATTCGACTCGTGGACCAATAGAGATAAAGCTAACACCAACGCAGCTCGCAAGCATCGAGCATTTTAGGGAGATCCACATTGCATACACCAGCAAAAGAGGTACATTTTAAATTTACGCAAACATTTCCTCTCTCACGCTCTTCGACGACGAGAAATGAATTCGCTAGAAGTTTTAAACGCATTACATCATCTCCGTGTACGACATGCAGGGATCTATCCTGTCGATCGACTGTCGAGGGTGTGGACGAGGTCGACTACCATTGTCGCTAACACGGACGATTACGATCGACCCGGGCAACACTGGGTCGCCTTCTACATCTATAAACACGGGACAGGAACGTATTTCAATAGTTACGGCTTGTCGCCCTTGGATCCAAGATTCCTCTTACGACTTCGACGAAACTCCACCACGTATCGCTGGAATACGACAACGCTGCAAGGAATACTTTCTCAAACTTGCGGACAATACTGCTGAGTATTTCTATATTATTTGTGTAATGGCTATAATCTTAATCAGTTTCTTGGTCTGTTTACCTCTGATTGTAAGCGAAATGATCGTTTGATTGTACAGTTATTTCATAAAATTTTTCTTCATTGTAAACATAAATTCGTAAATTCTCATGCTGTATACCGTCATGTTCAAACATGTACTCTTTTAAAAAAATAAAATAACTATTTCATGTAATATCTTTTTTAAATAACGTTTTTGAACTTGTAAATATTGCCTTGTTTCTTACTCCTACCCCTTCACCCTCATTTACAATAGATACATTTTCCCGTATTACAGACTCAGATAATGTACATTAAATACACAAAATATAGAAAAAATTTTTTAAAGCAATGCTCGAAGACGACGCGCCGCAACAGCTAAACATGTTCACTCCTGTTTTACCTCCCCAAAATTTTTCCGAACAAAGCAAGTCTCTCTCTAAGCCCGCAAATTTTCATAAAAGATCTCCTTTCTCATACATTAATAACATTCACTGAATCGCCTACACGTCGACACGTTGCCCCGCGACAACAAATCGACCGTCATATAATTCGACTGCTATTCATCCCCCGCTGTTCGTACTCTAGCCTCGCGACAAAAAAATGCTGCAGTCCCAATCTCCACTCACCATTTTTCAAACCTCCATTTTGTCTAAAGCTCTCTACCACCCGCCCTCTCTAATCACCTTTTGGGTAGGTATAGAACGAACCAATCAAATCTTGGGCGATTATAGGGTGAACCAATCAGAACACATCATTTAATTACCCTATTATCCCCTACCTTCACTCCTCGATCAATGAGAACGCGCCCTTCCTCCAGACTGACCCGTCTAGGCCACGCCCACGGCGCCGGAGGGAAACGTGGAGGGGGTTTGTTTTGACGCCCCATGGCTGCCCATATACTATTCTTATAAACCAATGAATAGTATGAGTACTTTCATAAAAACTGATAAAGACAAAATTAAAAAAGAAGACCTTTCGAATGTTGTCTACAAAGTAAATTGTCAAGACTGCAATTATTCGTATGTTGGTCAAACAAACAAAAAATTAAAGACACGACTTAAAGAACATATTATATTAAAGATTTTAATAAATCAACTACTTCCTTATCAGTTATCTCTTATCATAAATTAGAAAATGATCATACGATTGATTGGAAAAATCCTTGCATCTTGAATGCTGAACGTTCTTATTATAAAAGGATGGTCTCCGAGATGATACATATAAAAAAACAAAAAAACAGCGTTAATAAACAAAGTGATACAGAACGTTTTCCTGACATTTATCTTTCTCTTATTGGTAATTAGTTCCTCTCCCTACTCTTAGTGTTTTTTCCCTCCATTCGCATTTCCTCTCCTTTTTTCACATGATATAAATAGTCTTCCGTTTTAGAAGGGCCTTTATAATTATCGGAATTAAATAATATACTATTACATAAGTTTGTTACTTGTTCTGGTATCTTAATTGTGAGTTTCGTGCCATTAGATACGTAGTAAGTCTTGTTCATCACAATATTAAGTTATTTTCCGCGAATTGTTATGATTTTAGAAGTGCTTGATAATGGTGTAATAAAAAATTTAAAATAAATTCTTTTTTGTTTCTTTAATAGAACTGGGAAGTTCCGTATTTTTACACGAATTTTGCACTTTGCTCTTTGAGATAACGGGAATTGTAACAGAGCATTGTATCATAAGATTCAAATATCATTCATCTCGCATAATTTATTTTCAAGCTGTTCAACCTTTACAACAAGAGAAGAGAAAATATTATTTCACCTTGTTTTAATTTTGCGAACTTTGCGCTTGTATTTTTATGTATTCTTTTCAATAATTTTATTGTAATATCTTCCGACTACTGTGAATTGTTTCTTGTTTGTAATATTTTATTAATTGTCATCTTTTATGTACATACTGATGATCAAATCTTGACCGAAACGTCTACTTATTCATTTATTTGTAAATCTTTTAAATATATGACTCATTTTTACATCTATTGTTGTGGCTGTATGCTCTTTACTATTTATAAAATTGAAAATCTTAATCGAACTCTTACTACTTAAAATAATGACAATACCAATTTATAAGGCTAATAAGAGTTGACACAGGACGAGGTATGTAATGTTAATGTGGAATGATAACTTAACTTTAATAACTCCGTGATGTTTTCTTTATTCAACATGCCTTTTTTATTCACATGTTGAATAAAGAAGACATCAGGAGTTATTGGAGTTAAGTCATCATTCTACATTAAAATTACGCATCTCATTCTGTTGATTCTTATTAATAACTTAAATTGTTATTTCCGAAAATTAATTCAATTTAAATGAGTGTATATTATATAGTAGTTCAACATCTTAACACTCGGACCAGTAAGGCGTTTCGTATTTCAGGTATTGTTATTATTCTATATTAAAAGATATTACATTCTGTGGCACATAAGTGTGGTCAGTAGTTCTTTGAAAGAAAACCGAAATATGATAAAAATAATAAAATAATATTTTAAAAGTACATTACATTCAGTAAAATGTATTTATTATTAATATGATGTTCAATCTACTATTATTAAAAACATAACATTTGTGTAGGAAGGAAAATATTTTCATGATAATTTGCTGGAAGGCAAATGAAATATGGTCTCAGCATGTTTCTTATATTGTAATGCACCTGAGATGCACGTCCGCGCGATCCAGCGATTCGGCCGTCGAGCGTTGATCGATTGTGAGGGAAAAGTAGGAAGCACTTTAGAAATTGACTCGAAATGTATAACTAATTCCGAGCACATTGAAGTACACATATAATTTCTATAATTTTATAAAAATATATTTGGAGTAATATGTTTATTAATAACGTTATTTATTTAAAAAAAAATTATGAAAAAAAGGAAAAAGCAGGATCAAACGTAGAATCTTCAACATTCTGATCTCGCACCTACACATGAGACCACTCTAAGTTCTTGTGGATCATCTCTATAAACGCGGTGCATAAAGCATCTGAAAAATAAACTATCTGGTCAACTGTCACGTTTTGAAATCATTTTTGCTATTATACATTAATGAGAAAGGTATATGATTAACCCTTTCGCCTACAATATCGTGTGAGACGTGGTAAAAAAATTGGGCCAAACATCATAGGTGAGAGCTGTGGTACGGCTATCGGGCCAAACGTAAATAACACATTCCAGACACGCGCCATCGGAACTTAAATCGTAGGGCAAAGAGTTAATATAATTTAATAAAAGTTATATATTATCTAGAATGTCTTTTTCTCCCTTATGATACACGCCAAGCGGCCGAGATCGCTGAGAAAGTATTTTCGGTTGCTAGAAACAAGCGACTACAGAGAGAAGGAAAGACTCTGAGGGATAGACTCGCTGTTTTACTAGATGAAAATCTCCAATTTTTATAAACTTTTCACGTTTGCTGGAGTATCGAATATTAGTCCAAGAAACCAAAGTCTCTGGCAAAAAAAAAACGGAGAACTGGCAACTGTGTTTGTGATTTAAAATTCTTTCATTTTTCTTTAATTAAATTATATTAATCATATACATTTCTCATTAACGTATAATAGCAAAAATGATTTAAAAACGTGATAATTAATGAGATATAGTTTATGATTTTCCGTACGCTGTATGTTCCGCGTTCGTAGAGGTAATCGCAAGAACAAAAGCGTGGTCTCGAACGTTATTAAGTGATCAGAATGTTAAAGATCTTATGTTCTATTCTACTTTTTATTTTTTTCATAATTTTTTAAAAATAAATAATGTTATTAATAAACATATTACACCAAATATATTTTTTATAAAATTATAAAATTATACATGTACTTCAGTGTGCTTGAAATTAATTGCGCATTTCGAGCCGATTTCTGAAGTGTTGCCTACTTCTCCTTCACAATCGCTCAACGCTCGACGGCCGAATCGCTGGATTACGCGCAGACGTGCATCTCAAGAGCGTCGCAGTATAAGAAACATGCTGCGACTATAGCAAAGCCTCCCAGGAAATTATCATGAAAAAAATTTTTTTTCCGACACAATTGTTATTTTCATAATAATGGTGGTTGAACATCATATTAATAAGTAATTGCATTTTACTGAATGTATTGTATTTTTTAAATATTACTTTATTATTTTAATGATACATTTTTTCAAAGAGCTACTGACCACGCTTTTGTGCCATAGAATGTAATATAGAATTTTACTTTACTGCGTCATATATTTGGTCATCTGTTTGTATTTTTTTTAGTGGAATAAACCTGGAGATTGCACTTAAATGACGTGTCAATAATAGAACTTCAAAGATAATAGAGAATTTTTGCAATAACGTGGATCCAATTACGCCTTTTCTTAATTAGTCGCTAAGAAGAAAATAACATGACCGTCAATTATGTATTTTTTTCCTAAGGAAAAAAACATGAAAAATGAAAATTTTTTATATGCATGTGTGTATATGTATATGCATACATATACCGTTTTGCGTGACGCTGTATGCATAGAAAACAACGGCGTTATACGAATCAATTAGCTGTAACCATGACCCACATTCACAGTATCATTACCGCGCAACAGTATTATTGTCAATTCACAGTGTAGTGTAGTAGTGTTCTACACACACCCATATATATGTGTGTATATTTATATTTATATAGTGTTTTGTGTCCATAAAATGAAAAAAATATAGTAGCAAAAAATTGTTTGCTTTTGGAGAAGATTACGGGTGCTTTCTAACAAGTGACTCACTCAGTACAACATAGTGATTATCTCATCTTTATACATTGGCGAACAACACTGTAATGATGCATCGTGTCATACCGTGTCACACTGTGTCTCTTGTTGGAAGGCACCCTATAAAGCCAGAATAGAAAAGGTTAGTATCTTTATGTCATTTGTGAAAATATTGTTTATTATACAAGTGATATGTTAAATGTTATAACAATAAAATGTGCTTTGCCTAATTATGATTCAATGTCAGAGGCATTCATCGTGGGCTGATTTTATTTTTAATTTATTGCCAGAGGCGTTAATCGTGGGCTGGCGGACTATAACAAAATGTCACAGCCGTAAATCGTGCTTTTGCTAGTTATAGACAAATGTCAGAAGCGTTCATCGTGAATTGATTATTTTTAATTTACTGCCAAAGGCGTTAATTGTGGGCTGGCGAGCTATAACAAAATGCCACAGCCGTAAATCGTGCTTTGACTAGTCATAGATAAATATCAGAGACGTTCATTGTGGGCTGACTATTTCTAATTTACTACCAGAGGCGTTAATTGTGGGCTGATGAATTATAACAAAATGCCACAGCCGTAAATCGTGCTTTGGCTAGTTATAGATAAATGTCAGAGGCGTTCATCGTGGGCTGACTATTTTTAATTTACTGCCAAAGGCATATCGATTATCAAATCTGGTGAAATCCGATTGCGGAACCAATTTGCAGAATTTTGAATCTGCAATTGAAGAAATGTGAATAGATGCATTCATTCATGATGGAATCAAAAGCTAATTGCTTGACACGATCGAAACAAAGAAACTAATGAACACATCTGTCTGAAATTTTAACAGTAATCCTGTAAAGAATCAAACTTTTCTAAAATTATAGCAGTTTGATATTTTATTTTTGGGATCATTTCTATATTAGACCGAGAACTTTTCGAACTTATATCTTCGTATAAGTAAACATATTAATAGTAACTGTGTATTAGAGTCTACAATAAAAATAATATGTTTCATTAACATATAGATGAGACCTTGATCTGACCCTGCACACGCCATTCAAACTGAATATCAGTAAATAGCTTCTTTGAAACCTTACAACTTTTATCTGAAGCGTTTCTTCCAAAAACATTAAGGACCTTATAGCACAAAGATGGCTGTAATTAAGTCAAAGAACGTAAATCATAGGTCAACGCATTATATTTTGGTATACAATATTATGTATGCCGATACAAGTATAATTCACATTCCTTCACGATTAGTTATAGTCACCTTCAGCTCATAAATCCGGGATCTTTTTGGACACTCTATATAATATATATGTTTTGTGTGTGTGTGTGTGTGTGTGTGTGTGTGTGTGTGTGTGTCACATAGTATAATATACATACAATTTTCTACATTGGATATATAACTCCATATGTTAGTACTATAAGTATCTATCTCTTTTTATTAGACAGAGCAAATAGAGTTACATTATGTATGTGCAATGTCGTATTCATTTATTGATAATATTATATATTATCGTAACCTAAAATGACATTGGACGAAAAAAAAGTGCTACTACGGCTTCGTATCGATATAACTATTAGTTAAAAATTTGTACTTTATATATATTACAGATTTTTAGTGCTGGTGGTATGGAACGCGGCCTACATTGCATGTGAACATAATACAACTGTATTTCTAAGGCCCGATTCCACAAATATAAGATTAACTTCAATTCCGGTTTATTTTTTTCTCAATTCTAAAATTGGAAACTTTTTCAAAATAAAATAAATCTTTCATTTGTGAAACCGAGCCTAATACACGTTTTCATCCCTGCTAAGATAGTAATGTAGGAACCGAAAAAAATTATCGATAATTAATCGATCGAATTTCCTGCATGATCATATTAACTTAGAGGACGTAAGCATCTTATACAATAGAAATGAAAACCTATAATATCGATCTTGATTAAGTTCAGCCGTCGCTCCAGCATTCCTTCAAACTTAATAGTATTCACAACGTTCATAATTTGCACGACTCTATAATTCAATCGCATATATACACACGCTAGATACTGTAACTGTCATTAGGAATGCTTTTTATTTTTCTTGTTTCTCTAAATATTCATATTTTTTGATATGATTCCAATTTTTCATATTAATATGCTTCTTATTTATGTTATTTTTCTAAATATTACATTTTCAAACAAGAAAAGTTTTACAACTGTCCGGAATCGATTTGATTCTCCATGAAATATGTTGTAAAACACGAAAATTTAAGAGACACGTATTTTTTTCTATGCGTGCTAACTCATGTTTATAGGGTAAAATACCCCTTTGAAAAAAAATGATATTTTTCTTTCGAGCCAAATTTCGTCGAAATTATAAAAAATAGAAAAAAAATTTTTTAAAAAAAAGTTGTACGGTTTTAAGAGTACTTTAAAGTTAAAAAGAAAAAAAATTTGTTTTATTTTTTTAAAACTTGAAATACGAAGCGCCTTACCGTCCCGAGTGTTAAGATGTTGAACTACTATATAATATACATTCATTTACAGTAAGTCAAGTAAGAGCGTGGTCGAGTTCATGTTATTAGCCTTGAGATAGGTTCGAATAGTTTCATACAATATATCTAAACCTTTCTGCTTCAATTTTGCTTGTCCTTGACGCAGTGTTAAGCCAGGATTCCGCGAAAACAAATTCACTATTTTTTTATCGTCTTTTTTTGTCCACTTTGCATATCGAGCTACGTTCCGATCGACATTTTTTGCCACATTATATCGCTGCAACCTCTACTGTAAGAATGATTTCGACTTTTTCATATATTTAGCAGCCGCTAATTGTGACATTTCTGGACCCTTCGGGTGAGTGCAGAGAAACACAACGTGAGGAACACGCTTCATAGCGTGATGCGTATTTGATACTCATGGCGCTTAATGTAATTCTCTTAAGAAAGTTCAATGACAATTGAATCTTCCTTATAATGCATCAAGGATAAAGGTGCCCTCTATGGATTCATGATAGATTTAGGGCGATATCTTTTATTAGCTTTGAGTAAGGCCGACCACGCTCTTATTTGACTTACTATAAATTGAATTAATTTTTCAGAATTAAATTGCGAGCCGATGAAATTATCGGATTCACACAATCAATCAGATTTGGAAAATTTTTGGGGGATTATCAGATTGATTGTAAATCCGTAAATATCTAATGGTTGTATTTTTCCTGTGTCTTTCGGTATAATCATGGTAGTAATATGTTTTCCTGCAGGTGTTAAATCTGAAACAATATTGGGACAATGTCCAGTTCATGAATCGATAAGAAGAAAGCTATCAGAACCAATGTTTGGAAAATAAGCTTCTTCTAATCACATTTTAAAATGGTCTGTAAGAGATATAAATGTTAAATTAATAACTATTTTATGAGATTTTTAAATAAAATATAAAATATATCACAGAAATAAGATTTATAATTTCATTATATTATTCCGTTTATGCAAATTTATATTTACTTTTTAATAGTAAAACAGTATCTGAAAATGTAAAAAAAAATTTATTTAATTACCTGAAGTGATTTTACCAGATTTCGATGCTTTTACAATAATATTTATTGGTGTAAATAAGGTTTCTTGTACTCTTAGTCCAAATATACCATTAGTTTCTTCCAATACAATAAAGAAAGGTAACTGCAAATTTTTATTACCCGATATTATTGGTTGTATGATGTTGTTGATGATATAGATTGCACAACGCACTCTACTTTCTTTACCCCTTCATTAGACAATGACCTTCTAGAATAAATTTTTAATTAAAAATCATTTTGATCAGAATTAAAAACATTTTCAGATTCGAACTGTTCGATAAGTGATTTCACTGTTTTCAGAAAATCATTAGTTATATTTTACAACTTAACGGAATCTTCTATTATTCTTCTAGTTACAAATTTCGTAATTTTTTTTGAAACAATTCGGTGGGACTTTTTGAATGTTGATACCCAACTGTAAGATGCTTTAAATATAAGATTAAAATTTCTTATTTCTTCTTGAGCTTAGCCCTTTAGCTTGAGGCTAAAGCCCATCTTTGTAGATCGATATGAATGATCTATGAATCCTGATTCAACAGCTGCAATAAATTTATTATGTGTGTTACGTCCAAGCTCCGCGCGCATGCGGAGCTGAGGGGGTGAACGTAACGAGAAACCGAATTGTTAGACCAATTTGGTCATGTCCGGGCTCCGGACCGCAAGGGAGCCGTGGGGGAGGACCGACTCAAATCGGGAGGCGCTTCGCTTCGTCCTGAGGCTCCTAACGAGCCGGGGGTCGAACGGAGGACGAAGCGGAATCCTCTGCTCGTGCTCCGCTAAACGGACACACGAGTCGGACGTACTTTGAAAAAGGGCCCAAACTGGGTCAGTGTGCCGAGAGGGGCGCACTTTAACGCCAGCTGTGCCAGTACGGCCGTATGCCTTGACTTTCGATCATGGAACTTAATCCAAGTGACCGGGGAGAAGGCTAAGTGCAATCGCGGGCAAGCTTAAGAATACGAGGAGGGGTTTAGTTTAAATAAAGACTACCGGGAAGTAAATTTTATAATAATATAATTAAGGAGAAATAAAAACTGGAGTTATGCATTTTTGAATTACAAAAAATATAAATATAATTTTATCAGGTAAATATAATAATACAATTTTCGTTTTTTTTTTTATTAAATGTACTCGAGAGAGAGTGTGTGTGTGTGTGTGTGTGTGTGTGTGTGTGTGTGTGTGTGTGTGTGTG